>NC_135540.1:120170066-120474149 GCF_045843805.1 Urocitellus parryii | reverse complement strand
TTTCTTCTCCTTAAAGACAAATGGCATTGATATGTCACTATCACAGGAAACAGCAATTGATTCCATGCTTGTAAGATTCAAGACATATCTCTATTTTTAATATATTAAGTATTTGTTATCATACCTTTTTATCTGGTTCTTAATTTAATAGTTTTACATTCTGATAATGAATATTTGATGGATGATTCTCTTTTCCAGCTACATTTTAAATATTATGGATAAAATAGAAACCAGGTACTGTGGTTGGATCTTAGTCTGGAGTGTCTCAGAAAGGCTCATGGGATGAAGGCTTGGGCCCCAAGAGAACAATGTTCAGAGATGAGATTTTGGAAAGTAATTGTATTATGAGGGTTCTGACTGTATTATTGAATTAACACATTTTTAGGTTCATAATTTGATGGCATTATTGGAAGATAAACTGTAGGAGGAAGAGCCTAGTTGGAGGTAATGAGTTATTGGGGGAATGCTGTAGAAGTTTACATCTTATGCCAAATTCATCGCGCACTTGCGCTCTCTCTCTCTCTCTCTCTCTCTCTCTCTCTCTCTCTCTCTCTCTTTGCCAAAATAAACCTTTCCTCCCTAAAGTTAATTTTCTCAGGTATCTGTTATACTGGAGAGAGCTAAGTAACATACCATGGAAGTCCAAAACAAAATCTCATGGAGCTTATAATACTTGGAAGAGAGAGCAACAGATACACAAATCAGTTGTGGTAGGCCTTATGAAGTAAATGAAATAAAACAACATATTTTGATATGAGCACTATTTTAGTTGAAAGGTCAAAAGATTTTTTGATATTTGGATAGAAACCAACCAAAGAACAGGCAAGAGTTAGAGAGTTCTTTGGGGATGAATAATGCAGTTGACAGTTTCAGTAACTATGAAAGCATTTAAATGACTGCAATCTTTTCATGTGTGAGATATAATAAATTGTCACCAATGTTTGGTTGAGAGAAGGCGAAAGAAGGAAGGAAAATTAGATGTATATAAGAATTATTTTACATATAGTAAGCAAAAAATAGATGTCCATTAATGCTATTTATTACTAAATATAAAATGATATTTCAATATGAGAATTCTTTAAAAATTACCATTATAAATACACTTCATAAAATAAAAAATAATTAGTGTTTACCTTCTCTTTTTATTTAGGCATTGGATTAGTTTAAGTGAACATATATATGTGAACACTGCATAAATATGATCCTTAGAAACAAGTCAGTAATTCCAAAAGATTTGCAGTTTGACCTTTGTCCTGATTAAAATCTCCAAAATGGATCATGTCTTACAAATGAACTAACATTGATACAATAATAGAGAGAATTAAGTTTCCAAAAGTGTCATGATATGTTTGCTTTTGGACACTCAACAAACTTGCAAATTTTCTATTTGGAAATATATAGCAAATTTTTAGAAATATGTGTGTATGTCAAGATAGTCTCAGATACCTATAATTATTGTCAAAATTCAGTAGTGCTATTCTCCATTAGCAAGGTTAGTTTATCTATGTAGATAGAACATAGAAACATATGTTTGAGAGTGGAAATCATTTCATGATTGCAACAGTGGAAGTTATAAAATCAAACAAAATGCTCTATTGAGAATTTTGTCTTCAGAATGTTTTCTATGAGTACAGAAATATCCTTGAGCTTCGTATAGTTTTTCATGTACTCAAAAAATGTTTCAAAAGTGTGTTAGTATTTAAGCAACCTTAACTAAAGCAACTAAAAGCAGAGAAACTGAATAGGAAGATGTCTAAAAGGATTTTTTAAATATCTTTATGCTGTATGGATGTGGGCAAACAATAGGCAATAAATAATGCCTTTTAATAGATACTAATGACAGCAGCCTAGTTTACGAGGCCAAAACCTCATGTTAACCATGTTGCCTATGTGTGCACCACATTAAATAATTTTGAAATATTCATTCAATCAAGAGCCTATCATTGAACATCTAACTTAAGATTTAGATCTTGCCTTCAGAAAACTTTTATATTTTACTTGTAAAATGAAATTGAAAATGAAACATGTAAATTAAGAAATTCATGAGGAGTAATATAGGAAATGCTTTTGGTGTATTAAGATTTATTTAAAGAGTATTAATTAAAAATAAATAATGGCAAATTTAATAAATTAAACAAAGAAGTTAACCTACGTTATTCCATGAGAAAATAAGCTGAACTTATTAATGAATATTTTGGGCAGATTTTTGTTGAATATCATAAGTGATAGAAACAGAATTAGCATATCTGTAAAAATATAATTGGCATTTAATTTTTCACATCACTGCACATGTGATGTGCCTTATCTTGGCTTCCATTTTGGGACCTTAGACATTTGAAGAAGAAAATACCATTGAAATTAACAATTAAATATTTACATGCTTGTGCTTTGAAAATACAACAATTTCATATTTCTGAAAAACTAATCTTATTTCATCTTTGAACATATCATCATATGTAAACTTTTATCTCAGAATAATTTATAAACATTTGACAATTTATTGCTGGAAATTAATTTATAAAATTTATAACTTGTCCTATATAATATTTTATTGACTTTGGTTACTGTAGTGTCAGAATCAAAATTGAAAGAGTATTATTTAAATTTTAAGAGACTAATTTTTTTAATGTTCTTATATTAATATGCCCATGATAGCTTTATACAAGGTCGACACTCAGGTGTTTATTAGGACAGAGTTTTTCAAAGCTATCGTAGCTTTACACTTTAATCTCTAGATGTCTCAGACTTTTGAAGGCAGAAGAAAGGGCAAAAAAAAAAAAAGATTATTTATTTCAGAGTTTATAGGAATTGATTATCACTTTATTGTTCCTGCCATTTATAGATATATCTTAAATAAATTAAAGGTGACTTATACAATTTATTTTTATATTATAAAAACTATTATATTTCTATCTATAGACAACATAAATATATATAGATATAGGCATAGATGATTTTATTTTTGTAAGTAGAGTTTTGAATTATATGAATTATTCATTTAAAACTAAATAATGGAGGATTATATCTTATGTATGAGAATATGAAGCCACATCCAGAAATGGCTGATGGGAAAATATAAAAATAGTATTTCAAGCTGAGCTTAGCATCACATTTGAATATCAAACAAATAAATTGACATTGCTATACAAATTACAGTGAAACTAAATTGCTTTACTGAGTATAGATGACACCGTCACCTGGGTAACGAGTTTATAATTTATACATAAAGAATTCACATCAGATTTAAAAATCTTTATTTCTAAAAGTTCCTGGTTGCTCAAAAGAAAATAATAAAGTTAATTGTCTAATTTAAAACATACTACCATCTAATATCACACACACACACACACACACACACACACACACACATATATATATGTACACACCTATATATGTCTATGTTTCTTTATGTCTATATGTGTACATTGAGGTTATTTTATAATTTCTGCAATTCTAATTGAAACAAATACACATATACAGGTCTTTAGAAATGTTTTTAGACTTGCTCAACCTGTAAGTTTCTTTCTTAAAGGAAAATCAGTGACTGTTTCACCAGGTAGTAGCTGAAACCTGGTAACCTGTACCTTTGTAAATAAATCCTATATCTGTTTCCTTTTAAGAAAAAAGAAATACAGAGGTTCACAATTTAAACATTTTTAGGAAATCATTTTTCTATTGATACTGTAACCCTTATTAAAATAGTGAAGGTTACATTTTCAAGTATAGAAACATAATATCAAATACAAATCGTGTCCTAATCCCATGTTATAAAATTAGAAGTGTCAAAAATATTTTGAAAATCATGAGTATTGAGAGAATGCCAATCACGTGTTGCAAATCTGTAACTTAAATTGGAGGCAAGAAGAGAAGACACAGAGAATGAGGGAATATAAAATAAAATAAAATTAAAGTTACTATAATTAAAAGGGTACTGTATTTAGAATAAATTTTCAGTTACATATTAATGAGTTTCCTTTGTGTGCTAAGGAGAAATAATTTCATGAACTAAATTTCTTATGTAGTTCTTATAAGGTAAAGTGAAAAGTAGGAGCTATGTTGCATATGAACTAAAAAATAGACATTATTTCTATACAATAATGTATTAAGTAGCTAGTATTGTAGTTTTAATTCACAACAAAATCCTGTTAGTTTGGGGACTTTTGATGATTACATGTGATATTTATTATTACCACCTGAAATCTCAAAATAGTTGCTGTCTCTCATGGAATATAGGTGTGAAGTATGCTCTCTTTGGTATAACTTTTTGCCTAAATTCAGGTTCACTAATCCTCAAATGTGTCCTCATTAGAAAAAGTGATAATAACACTTTCAAGAAGAATACTTTAGGAATTATTAAACAGTATTTTTTTGAAAATTAGGGATTTATTTTCAAGTTACTACTGAAAATTATTCTGTTATTTGCATTCAAGGAAGTAAATATTAAGGTGATTAATGCCTCTCAGTCACTAAATGCACATTTCATGTTGAATTTGAAGTGTGACACTTCTTAAAGATTCCTATTAAACTGTTATGCAGTAACAACTATCTCATACTTGTTATATGAGCAAAATCAAATTGAAAAATAAAAGTGTATTCCAGTTCATTAATTTATTCAAAATACATATATTTTTTTAAATAGTTATTCTTCACAAAGCCAGCCAGTTTGGAAATTTAATTATAAATAATGGCCACATAGTTTAAATTTTTCTCCTAAACTAACTTTTTTTTTTTGAAGTGCTAAGTATATTGCATTTAAAATGTATTTAAATCATGGTTTGATTTAAAATTAATTATAATAGTTTTTAGAAAATGCATTTTACCACTCTTGGCATATTGTTTCTGCTTTAATCCTTGGCCTTAATTTTTGTCCTTGAATTCAGCATCACAAAGTTGAGAGGATGTAGACAGTGATTAATATAATCTGGATTCTAATTCCTCCCGGATAGTACTGCTTCTGACTCATTATATTAACTCTTCTCAGAAACATGTAGGTGATTATTTCCTTCCACGAATGAAGTCAAGGTCAATGAAAGCCTCATACATGCATGAATTTCATTTCTGAAATATTACACACTTTTGCAGCATACAATTTTTGTTGCACATAGAAAAAACAGTAGAGATTACCCATAGCCTGTCACAGGAATTTTAATTTTATATAAAGAATAATGAGCAACAGTGGAATAGCTATAACTCCCTTTCTTTGGGAAAAAAAAAATCAGGGCAAACTATGGCATTAAGTAGAATCATGAGCAATATTTCTTTCATCTTAAATGTTTATTCCTTGATATTTTATCTCAGAAAAGTCATGAAAGTAAAATATTTTATCTTTAGTATATAAGTACTAGGAATCAGTAGGACTTCTATTATAAATAATTTGATTTTATGATGTGAAAATTTAAATTAATGTCATTGCTTTAGAATTATTATACAAAATAAATATAATAGATTTCAGTTTATAAGTTCACTCCTAACTCTGTTAAAATCCAGGTTGCATATTAAAAGAAAAAGTGTTCAATAAAGTTGATTTTCTTTTACAACTCAATGCTTATAAGTAATAGAAGTTATCAAATGTAATTCATAGAATTTTGATTTGTTACTAGAAGAAATGTATTGAGTTACCATGTACTAAATAGCATGTACTATTAAGTAACCATGTACTAAATAGCATGTACTATTCTAAGTATTTTAGGTATCTTGGATAGTTAAATTTTCCAAGCATTCTTAAAGTAGGAAATTATTTTCCCTTATTTACATATGAAGAAATTGAAACAAAAGTTAAATAATTTGTTTAAATTCACAAAGCTTCTAAATGGTATTGTAATCAAATACACATACCTCACTACTCCTCCCTGTATTTGATCATCCTGTTTATGTAGGTATTCTTGTTTTAAGTGCCCCAAATTGTGATATTTGACAAATAATTGAGAATAATTTTAGTGTCAATCATCAGAATTTGAATCTCCATATCTTCTTTTACACAGTCAGGAATTAAGTTAAATGATTAGAAACATATTTTTCTTTGAATGGTAATTTGACTTAATGTAGTAGATCTGTTTATACTAATCATTTAAAAAGTTCCAGCGCTTATATTACTAGTAATTTTCCTACAGATATCAATTGTATATTCCATAAAAAATGATAAACCTGAATTATGTAAAGATGTAGTTAATTTAATTTAGCCTCATAGTAACAATAATAACTATCAGTATAACTGTATGTATAATTTTTTTGCATTAATCTGCTGGATTTTGTGACTGTTAATTCATATACTCTTGATATTTGGGAACTATTATTCAATAGTTAACATAATGAAATACTTTCTATATTGGAATGTTTTGAGGGTCATTCACTGATTTGATCTTTTTGAGAACAGGTCTTCCTTTTTACAGGTATTTACTCTATGAATTTTTGTTCTTTGTCAACAATACAGAGCCTAAGTGAACTGTTTGTTATCCCAGAGAGGTTTTTGCATATGGTTAAAGCAGTATTTTAAACATTGGGTTAGATTATTTTCTTCAGCATTTGGAGATATCTTGTCTTATTTGCATTTGAATGAATACAAATGAAAATACTTTGTTGAAATATTTTTTTTGTTTGTTTGCTTAAAGATGTAAAAAAATCAGAAACATTTCACAGAAAAAAATAGAACTGGGGAAAGTTGTTTGAGAATGTATTTTCTTTGAAATTGTGATGTCTCAGAAAATTCAGGATATACAACAACAAATTAAGGGCAACAGAGGTGTTCATAAAATAGGCATACAATTATTGCCTTTCTCTCTTCAGTGTTATAATCTTTAAACATTTCTCTCATGGTGATTAATTTCAAGAATTGATTACCATATCATTTTTGTTAGTTTTCAGGCTCAGACTTTTACATTTCTCCTCAAATTTCAAAACATCAGGAGGAAAAGTTTTTGTAACACATTAATTCAAAATATATTTTATCTAGTCACAATTTCATGCAATATTTAGGAGCTTTCAATAGTAGCTTTTCTGTCTTGCTCAAAATCATAGCTGGACCCAATATTCATCATTCTTAACAAAATATATATATATATATATATATATATATATATATATATATATTAAAAGCAATAAGATGAATGACCGATTAATCATTCATGAGCACCTGGAAATCTGTAGATGTTATTGTGAAATTCAGACACTATTGAGTATTTATTTTTTTTAATTTATAATGATAAATATATGTACTTCCCTATCATATGTATTTGACTTTTTGTTGGCTATCATGTAATATGACACTGAGATTTTCTTTGGTGTTTGTGTGTGTGTAGTCACTTTTAGATGTCTTGTGATTCTAATCACTTGGCATGAAGTATTACTTTAATTATTATGAGGTAATAAGAAAGTTATTAACGTTATAGAACAATGACATTGCTGCAGCTGAAGGCCAAATATAATCTTTGAACACTGAGATCATTAAGATTTTTTTCCATTCTATAAGTGGAGAAAGATGAACAGTAATTGAGCCAGGAGCTAAAATATGAAAGTACAGGAATGAATAGGCTAAATAAATCTGTCATACAGCAGTCAGTACTATACATATAATTTGATTAGAATTTTATTTCAGGAAAACACATTAATAAAATAATTTAAAATATATTTCATTGTTTTTATAGTACTGTTAATTTTTAACTAGAAATTTTGAATTTGTTTTTTTATTGAAAAAATCATGAAAGTATTAAAAATTTATTTATGTTTCTAAATACATAATTTAATTAATATTATAAAAGCTTTCTACTTGAAGTTATAGGAAATATGTTTTTTAAGTTAGAAAATCACATCTAAATGTTAAAAATTACATATCAAAGTAAAAGGGAATATTATAATATTTTAGTGTAATATAAGTATTTACTATGATATACGTGTTCATATATGTCATATTATATATTATATTAGTTTAACAAATTTTGAAATTAGGAGGTTTATTAAATTATTGTTGGATAAATGCTTTTCTACACATTAAAATACAAATTGCTTATTTTACAACTTCTCTTTAGTTTTTTTTAAATCACCTCTAAACAATTGTCAGAATATTAAATATTTCTCTTTAAAGTTATTGGCAAGATTTCAGAATAGAAGTATGCAAAGGAGATCTTTTAAAAAAAGAATTGGAAACATTTTTAAAGAAATGACCTTTGATTCAACTTTATGTTAAACTGATCAAAGATGATATTTAAATTGAAGTCCTCATGAATCCTAAACAATAGTGTTGAGCTTAAATTTAATTTCTTTATATTCCTTCTTATATTTAATTTCAATTATCTATTACAAATCTGACTTAAGAGTATATAGAAATATTGAGACTCAACTAAAATTTTTCCTGAACTAAGGCAAATAGATTTTATTTTAATAAGATGAATTCAAAGCAAATAGAGTACATATTACTGTTATATGAAAAGCTGCAAAATTAATATGGTTTCCAAGCCTGATGGGTGACTTACAGAGACAACAGGCCTGTAAAATTTCACACTACTACTCTATTAAGCAAGGAAAGGTAAAAGTGAATTGAGACTATGTTAAATTAATGTATATGATCTTGCATTTTTCTGCCTTTCAGAATAAATGCATTAGTCAAGCAAGGCAGAGAAGACTGAAAAATAATTTAAATCCAAAGAATTAGAGAAAATAATAATGAAGGGAGCTGAAAGTTAATTTCTATATAAATATTTTTAAATGCAAAGACTACATTGAGATCTTTTCTTTCCATGTTGAATAAGAAAGCCAAATAAATTACATCTTTCAATCCAATATATATATATAAAGCCTCACATTTACTTAATGATACTTGTATGTTTGAGCAATGTCAAGCAGATGCAGTTGTTTAATTTGGGGTACAAAAATATGAAAAAAAGGAAAAACTGGCAAGTAAAAAAGAACATGAACAAATTTTTGGTTGCTAAATGTCAAATAAATAGAAATAATCTTCTAAGAAAGATAAAAAGGAAATGAAATAAAGGAAAATGACTAGGGCCATAAAGAAGAAAAAGATAGGTATGTTGCTTTAATCAATTGAACATGCCTGTCAAATTTTTAAGAGAGCGATAATCATTTTCACTCTCATTTTCAATGCCACAAAAACTTAATTACTTGCTTTTTCACATACCATTGTTATATAACCACATCATATTTAGTAGCTTAAAATGACAAATATTTTTTTTCATTTTCTATTTTTTTCTAATTAGTTTTACATAATAGCAGAATGTATTTTGACATATTATACATAGATGGAGTATGACTTATCATTCTTTTGGTAGTACATGATGTAGAATTACACTGGTCATGTAATCATACATGCTCATAGGATAGTAATGTTCAATTCATTCCACTGTCTTTTTTATTCCCATTCCTATTCTTTCCCTTCATTCCCCTTTGTCTAGCCCAAAGTGTTTCTATTCTTCCATACCCCATTCGTTAATGTGAATAAGCATCCACATATTAGCAAAAACATTCAACCTTTGTTTTTTGGGGGAATTGCCTTTTAGATACACAATGGACTATTACTCAGCCATGCAGAAGGACAAAATTATGACATTTGCAGGTAAATAAAAAGAACTGGAAAATATCATGCTAAGTGAAATGGCAAATATTTTATTATGGTTATGGACTCTGTGGGTCAGGACAATGAGGTTCTCTGGAGCACCCTTCTCTGGGGGCATTATACAAATTTAGTCTGATGAAAGCTGATCCTACTTGTTTTATGCTGTAGACAACTGAGTTTAGTGATCTTGCCTGGTGATGAAGTATGCTGAGATTTTATCCTTTGCTACCTTTCAATATTTTACAAATAGCTGTTTGCGCATGTATCTGATTCTTGAACCTGAGATTTTATAGAAATCAAGACTAGATCTTATTCATTTTCTCTAATTTTCAGAGACAACAGAAACTGTGAAATAAAATGCATACAAGAGTCAGGCTCAACACAAAGGTAATGGCCCAAACTGACCATGATAAATGGTGAACAACATTGATCTTGATGTTAGGAAATATGTAAGAGAGATTTTTATTCACTTTTTTTGCCCATCAATGAAAGTGCTTTGAGGATAAACATACTTGGTGTCAGCTTCTATTTGACAATATCTGGGTACAACGAGCAATAAAATACACAAATGTTTCCAAACCATACTGGAAATACTTCCTTGGTCTTAGGCAAGAAAAATCATATAAGTCATAACCTAAAAAGTGAAATGACTTTAAATGAATGCAAATACAATTGGGAAAACTTATTTGCCTACAAAAGGTCACTTTCTGTTTATACTGTCGAATGCAGGAAAACATACAGAGTTTTCTTATGAGGTGACATTGGTTCTTGGAACTAGTGAATCCCTTTCCCAAGCTGCCTGGTGTTTGTACTGTAGCTATAGTCAATGAGAGCGAAGAACAAAAGGACATTAAACCCTGGAAAAGGGAGTTTGTTATATGAACACACATGCCTCAAAATGAGCATCTTTACATGCATAGTCTATTAATAGTTTTAAAATTATTTTCATAACAGTACATGCTAAGAAACAGAGTGACAATACCAAGACTAAAATTTTTTATCTTCCCACAGAATACAACAGGATATAAGGGGTATCTAGGTTAACATAAGAAACGGTGATAAACTTTAGTACAAGAAGGTCAAAGTTATTTAGAGGTAGTCTCATGTTAGCATTAGGTAGAAAAAAACAGTTCTTTTTTCCAGTTTTGTTTTATATTTCTTTTGATTGATCTGAATTCTTCATTCACAGTAAATACATTAATTTTGAAATATTCTTGTGTTGTTTTAAAGTGTGCTTGTGTGTGTGTGTGTGTGTATGTGTGTGAAAGAGAGAGAGAGAGAGAGAGAGAGAACCTGAGACACAGAGTCAAAGAGAGATAGAGGGAGAGAATACTATGTCATATAATCATTGTTCAATAATCATGTGCTGTTTATGCAAACCATTTTACATAGTGTATTTTCATAGTATTCTAAATTAAAGTAAAAAATAAAATACTAATTTGGAAATAATTCATCAACTCATTTGTCTTCCTAGAGATATAATTTTTGAATACTGTTTATCCTTTGTTTTAAATTTAAATTAGAAAAAGAAATGATAAAATAGACATGAAAAAGAAAAGGTCACATAGCACCCTCTGATACGTGTAAAGGGCTTTCACTGATCTGTGAGAAAAGCAGTCTGTAGTGTTGCTACAAATGTCTTTATAAAAGGTGGCTGACACTGTCAGGTGCAATAGTTGAAAAATCTATGTAATCTTGTTTGATGTTGAATCCAAGGGCAAAGTACTGACTTCCTTGCCCTGAGCAGGCCTGTTATGTGAATAGGAAGCTTCTATTTCGAGGTTTATCCCTTAGGGAGTTTTTAAGAGAATCCTCAAAAAAGATAAAGAAAACATTTATCTAAATGAAGAAATTACAAATAATATAATCTTAATGTTGTTCTTGATTTGGGAAATTAAAATTCATCAGAAGGAAATTTATAAGCTATCACTTACAAAATTGAAATTGAGTTGGTAAATTAAAAACTATTGTGGAAGTCTGGACTGTAACACAAAAATCAGATCTTAAGAGATTGACATGTGCAATTCTTATAAAGTTTATAAAAACTTCTGAGGAAAACAAGTAATTAGATTTTTCATTGATTAGCTAAGTATAAATGTCTTCTGGATCAAAATAATAAAGAAAGCAAATAAGCTTAAGAAAATATGTTATTGGCATTTTTAATTATGTGAATTGGTATATTAATAGGCAGCTTTATGAAATGCATTTTTAACAAGTACAGTATTTTAAATTTTTGATGCAAATATATGACTTTCCTGTATCAAGTTTTTAAATCATAACATGACACCTTCAGACATAAAACAAGGGTAAATATGAATAAATATGCATTTCTACAATTCCTTAGGCTCCAACCATGAAACTCAAGTTGTTTTCTTATAATTCTTCCAGTCTATGAGACAATATCTATACCTTAATATCTATGAAATTTAAAACAACATAATAAAATTATAATATAAACACAAAGGCAAATGATCAATGTAGAAAACCAGAAAAAAAGAACCAAGGTTATGAAGTGATTACTTCACAGTGTCAAAATACAGTCTGTTCAATAAATAATACAACAAATGTGAAATCCACAATGTCAACTAGAGTTGGAGGCTGGGGATGCTGCAGACTGACATTACTGTAATTAAGGAAGGAAAAAAATAGAAACATTTCAGGACATAACAAAGTACACCATCTGGGCTTGCCAACTATAAATATTAAATATGAAAAAAGAAAGGACAAACAAAGCTAATATAAGCATCGAATCATTTTGCAAATTCATAAAGAATCAAAGGAAATCAAAGAATCATTATAGCCTCTAAATGCTTCTAAGGGTAATTTGTTGATAAAAGGATTTGGCATCACTTCATAATTTACAAAGGAAGATAGAAGACAGATGTCAGAAGCAGATGTACACTTCCCAGAAAGGGTTAGAAGGAATGCTGAAACAAATCAGGATCATTTGCAAAATAGAGATCAAATCAACTGGAAAAATTAAAGACTGAAAAAGCATTAGTTTCTTGGAGTTGACTTAATCATCCTATCATAGTAATTCCAACTTCTGGGTCATATCATCTCAAATTTGGAAGTGGCATAAATTGAAAAGACAAGTTGCTCACATCCTACTACATGCATAGCATCATGCTTGATCTGGAAATCGAATTGAAATTAGAGAAGACAATAACACCAGAGACTGCAAAGCAAAAAAAAATCCACAAAGGGCACAGATGTTCATACAAGTCACCTGATGAATTCTTCATAAGAAGGTGAAAAAGAGTGTTACTTTTATATATCTATCACCCATCAATTCAGCTCTACATCTACCATCCATTCATCTACAGATATTTGCCAGCCTCTCTTGAGAGCCTAATCTAATTATAGCCTCAGACACTACTATATAGTTGAGTGTTTCCTAGAGGTCAAATAATGAGAGATGATAAAAAGATAATTAAGTTCAGATAAGAGCTCTTTATCATATTTGAACAAATATCTAAGGCTTTCTTTATTTATACACATGAATGCAAGTTTTGCTTGTCTGATTATCTCCTGAATAATGAAAGTAAACATACATGAAAGCAATAGACCCTCTCTGTTTTACTCCACTAACAAAAATTATCATATATATGTGTGTATGCATAATACAATCATATACACACACATGTGTACATGTATATACACACACACAAACACACACATATACCTATATGTTTAAATATATTGTGTGTACAAGTGTGTAATGTAACTTCAACTGAAAAAATTTTTAGGGTTAGATTGAGCAATATAATTTCCTATACATACACGTAGATGAAAACTACTTTGAGATGAAAGGAGACTCAGTATAAAATCTGAGACTCAGTATAAAATCTGGTGCAATTTAATCCTATTGATAAAATAATAAAAATTCTCTATATTTATAGAAATTTTTTCTGTACCTATTGTCTTCTACCACTTACTTAGAAGAAATAAATTGTAAGACTGAAAAAGACTATAACAACTGGCATTATTGATCACACATGCCCTATCTCCTTCTTCTTATTGGCCCCAATGATCTTTATCTTTTAGGACCAGCTGTTCAAGTCCAATCTATTCCACTTAGCTCTTTCTAGAAAGACAGGTTCAAACAGATTTCACACTCTTTGAACTTTCAAAATATTTAATGTCAATTTAGTACTCCATGAACTAACACTGCATTAAAAAGCAAAGCATTAAAGAAGGTACTGTGTTGAATGAAATAGTTGATTCAGTTCAGTAATTTTGTTTTTAGATTGTTGCCTAGCTTTTATTTTTTAAGAGGCAGAGGTTTATTTGAAGCATGTTACAAAGTATACCGAATGGAAGCTGAAACCAATCTGTATTATGAATCTGCAAAATCTACAGATGTAAAATTTTTAAGGTACTTGGTTTTATTGTCCTATTACTACTTCAGGAAAATCAAATTAGTTTAACTACAAATTAATGAACAACAAACATAAGTTCAGCTATGTCAAATCGTATGTTATGCTTTTAGGGGCTTTCCACAGAATGAACCTACACAAGATCCAGCAAGTACATAATGCTGACCCTAAAAGAAGCAGCTTAAAATAGAAAGGCTTAGCACAAATCCTTGTTAATATGCACTATCTGTAATATATGTGTGTGTGTTCACATCATGTTTGGCCATGGATAATACTGGTTTATGCCTACTCTCTTGGTATGATTATTAAGGGCACCACCTTTGGTTTTCTATAACACCCCAGATTGGATGATAAAATTATATGCCTCCAGACTCATAAAAGTTAACACTTATATTGAATTGAAGTGTACAAACAAAACAACTCATATATTACATCCTTTTTTTTCTGATTGTATTTCTCCTTCTGTTGGTCCCATTTTTACCTGCAGTATGCATATGTGCACATATTCAGGTATATAAGATACACACATATACACATATTCATTTACACACGAATTGACTTTTCTTTACAACAAAACAGTTCATCAGTGTTGTTTTGGCTCAGGATTGGCATAGGTGGGAACTAGTTTTTTTTTTTTTCTTCTGTAATTGTAAATGTAAGACTATCCAATATGTTACAACATTTTTTTTTCTGCCTGCAGCTAAAACATCTGATTTAAAAACAAGATAGTTACATGCACAAAATGATTATGTTCAGAAGTAATATATACATATAGATACACAATGTATATATTTTATGTATACACACACACACACACACACACAGACATGTATTCATGGAGATAGTTAATAGTAGAAGCTCCATTGAGAACTTTTCTTGGGCTGCTTGGTGGAGCTGGAAATCTACCTCTTTTACAGATGCTGAAGGTTAAGTTATTTATAAACACGATCTGTATAGCAAAGCAGGATTTAACTTAAGCAAGAGCCTTCAAGAAAGTCTAGAAAACAGACACTGCAACTCTCATTACTCTCGCAAGCTGCCCATGCTGATGAGATGAGCTGGGTTCAAAGGAGGTGACTACAACATTAAGATAAGAAAACAGGGCTGGGGATGTGGCTCAAGCAGTAGCACATTCGCCTGGCATGCGCGAGGCGCTGGTGTTGAGGATCAACACCACATAAAAATAAAATAAAGATGTTGTGTCCACTGAAAACTAAACATAAATAAGTAAGTAAAGATTTAAAAAAAAAAAAAGATAAGAAAACAGGTGAAAAAATCATGCAATACTCGGACATGAGTTTCTCAGGTTGAGGGTGGGACTGCTTTGTGACCTCAAGGGTCCTCTCACATGCTGAAGAATCTCTTTATTTTATAGGGAAGACACATAAAGGAACTTCTATGGAATGTTATTCATGAAATAAGGCAGGGGATAGGGTTTCAAAAGGGGGGTTGTCCAATCCCATTGGGTAATGCCCAAATCCAGGGGTAGAGCAAACTTCTTTTCTGAGTGACGGTGGAGGCCATTTGCTTCGCATAGTGATGCCAGACCAAACAATCCCCCTTACTCAAGGCTGAGAAAGGATGCCCATGGACAGGGTGACTCCCACACATTACTAAGCAAGGCTATGGAATAAAAGAAAATTGCCCATTCCCTTACCCTAGAATGAGAGTTTGGGGAAGCAGGAGGCATGGTGCTGGTAGGGTTTAGGCATCAGAATTAAAACACTTTTAGAAAACTTATTGTCCATATCTGCAAACACAAGTTTTAGGATTTTAGTATATAATGGTCCTAAATGTATTTGCTGCAAGGACTGGGAATTCAAATTTCATAGAAAGTTGATTAGGCGACTGTGAACTAAGCAAATTGTGAGGAGTGGATAGATCCATAAAAGCAACATTGGAGAGTTAAGAGTTGGTGATTAAACTAGTTGGGATTCCCATCATGATTTTTTATGATTAATTATTTTTATGATTATACAGTTATGTTTTATTATGTATATGTATATACATATAAAACAGATGTGGAGACATTCCTCCCCATTCTACCCATTCAACATGCTCTGTCTCAGGAATGCAAGGTCAAAATTGCTAAAAGGATGAACAGTATGTATCCATATTTTATGTACAATCCCATGTCTCCTCTGTAGTTCTACTCCTATGGTAATGTGTGTTCTGAACCCTTAACCATCAGCTGCCATGTACTTCACTTGACCTTTTCCTAAACTGCAAGACCTAATTACAGTTAATGTTTCAATAGTGTAGTTCATAAGCAACTTATGGATGACAAAATGATTGCTCATATACACAATTCTTTGCTATGATTTAGTTGACATAAATACAGTGCAATGACAGGAATGACAAAATAATTGACAAGTTATTTTAAAAATGTGAATTATGTTGAGTTGGATGCCCATTAAAAGTTGATTGTAAATTCAAAAGCTTGGTACTGCAAAGGACTTCAAGGGCATAAAAATTCACTTCATTTCTGCATATATTTACAAATATAAGTATTTTATGTAAATTTTCATATTTCTTAGTGTAACATTTTGTATTTCACATTTTCTAAGTGTTCAATGGATTTTACGTGTTTATTCTAGTCATGAGAGAATTAAAATTGACAATAAATTTTAAATTTATTAATAAGCATTGGTGACTACCTATGCTTGGTTATGTGAAATTTTCTCTAGAATTTGAAGGAATAGTTGACCTAAATAGATAGAAGTTGTAGTTAAGTAGCCTCTGTAGGGAAAGGTTTCTGAAGAGCAGAAACATGTACAGAGATGTCGGGCCACCCTCTGCAAAACAATGGTAACTGAAATATCCACAGACAGGAAAATTTCTGGACTAGAAAGCTCAATTCTAAAAAGTATATAAAATGGATTGGTAAATACCAAATCCTTCAAAAATGAGCACAGTAGCTTATTTTAGAATCACAAAATCCAGAATTCGACAAGAGGCAGAATAAAAGTCATGGTTTAAACTTCTCATGTCAATTACTTTAGTCTATTTCTCACTTGGGTAGAGAACTCAGGGAGGTCTTTCTGTTCCATATTATGAATTATGACATCCATCTTTCACTCCCATCCCTCAAACTCCTTTTTCATTTTTCCCAAATAAGTCATTCTCTCCACATCACTAGTCTTACAACATATTCTTTAATTTACTTATTTACATTACTTAGGGAAGAATAATTAAAAAAATTATCAGTTTAAAAAGATGAATACTTGGAAGCTCCTCTTAAGTTTGAAAAGTAAGTGAAACAGAGAAGAACGTGCTTATAATAGATGAGACACATTCTGAGATCCAGAATTTCCCACAAAAGAAAGAGAAGAGGAGGAAAGAGAGAAGAGCCTTCACTTGGTGGTGGAAGTTTTCATATTTCATGACATGATGCTTCCATGTGATAACAGAGTTAGTCTCAACCACAGTAGATCTGTGGATCTGTGTTCATCATGTTAGAGGATGTTTCCAAAGACAGAAATGCAGCCATTTTAGACACAGTGCAGAGACTATAACTCCACAACAAACACAGATGTTGGGGGGGGGTCTTCTGAAGACATTGAATAACATTTTCAGTGACATGCACAATATTCTGAAAGCTAATCTTCCAAACATGTTTTTCTTTTGCTATACACATGAAACTCATGTTTAGTTTCTAATTTAGTGGCATGTTATTTTCTCTTTAAGATTCTCTAAAAGTTAAGAAAATATAGGTCATGGTGAGAATATGTTGATTTAGAAAACTTTATGTTGACTTTTCAAATATAATCACCCACTATCTATTCAAATAAATTACGTGGAGAATGAATTACTTGTTCCATTAAACAAGTATACAGAATCTAAGTGATATCAGTAAACAGCCAAGTTTGATAACTATGTTTTTAATGAGAAAGTATTTTGAGGAGTTTAAAGATTCTTAAATTGTCTAAATGTATAATCACTAATAATCTAGAAAAGTGTATAAACAATTAAATGGTTTTCTCAAAAATCCTACAATTTTAAATTATGAAATACTCCTATTATAGAGAAATGTGCAAAATTGTTAATGCCATCCAGTACAAAGATTATATTTCTCTCCAATTCGAAAAATGTTTTTGCCATAGTATGTATACACCATATTGGGAAAGAATAAAAAACACGGAAAAAGAATTTTATCCCTAAATGTAGTCTCTACTACATTTCTGCATATTTCTAGTGAATATAAGACCTAATCCAGTCAAGTCTGTGTGTCACACAAAATATTTATTCTTGTGCTTTTCTAAAATATGAATTTCCGAAGGTATAAAATATTTAATTTCTTTCAAAATCACTCTGGCTATTCTTGTTTTTTTTTTTTTCATTTTTTTCACACCTGGAAATTCCAGAAAGATTTTTCTGTCAATTTACTGGTGGACTCTTTTGGATTACAATAGGCTTGCCAACACACCATGATACTGTGTCTTGAAAATACGCATATTGCCCAGAAGTAAGGTCTATGAAAATATCATATTATTTTCCAAAAAGTTTTACATATAGTTATTCGTAACTTCTCCATGATTATTGTATTTGGTTTGCTTTATGCTTGTTTGAGTTTGTTTTTCATTTGTAGGTTTTCTTTTGAGCACTCATTTTTAACATCCTATTTTTTTTCATGAACACCAAGATGTTATTAAAGGCATACAAGTCAGGTAGAACATTTAATCACAGAAAACCTTGAGAAATTATATTCTGGGACCATAAGAAATAATTGTATATGGCTAGAGCAAAAGATATACATCCAAGGACTGGGAAGGTGAAGGCTTTCTGTTTTTTTAATTCATTTTTTTTCCAGAAGTGTATCAATTGGTTGTTATTCATATTTTTAAAGATATACACACTTATATATTTAGCAGGAACCCTTTTTATTTTTAACATGCATACTTGGTTTCAAAATCATAATGTAATTATTATTTCTATATCCTTATAAATACAGGGATTTTGAAATGATTCAACATTATTTCTTTCTTTTCTATGACATCCTATGAAATTTGAAGTTCATTGTGATTTCAACCTTAAATAAGATTTTCTATATTTTTTCGATCAAGCATTGACTACATTCTTCAAGATATGCCTTTCTTTTGCATTTGTTAAACTTACTACTTGATCCGGGACTTATATTCTTTAATAATTCATTTGAAGCCATGAATGATACTCAACCACTTTTTAATTGAAAATATCTGTTTATAATTCTAGAAATTTCTTCAAATATATAAAATTATGAACAATTGCTACAAACAACAGTGCTGTTGTTGAGTCAGTTCTTCATAGTCTGAATTTTAAGTTTAAGTGAGATTCTGTTTTGCTTGCTTATGAGGTAAACATCTCTGGCTAGTCACTGTGAAACTTCTGTTTTTAAATCATGAATGCCGAAGGTAATTCTCTGCTTCCACATAGTTTCTTCCTCTGTTGTCATTATTTTCTTTTGATATTTTTGCATATAAAATAAAATATTTTAGTCTCTACTACATTTATGTATATTTCCGGTGAATATAAGACCTAATCCAGTCAAGTCTGTGTGTCATACCAAATATTTATTCTTGTGCTTTCCTAAAATATGAATTTCCAATGGCAGAAAATATTTAATTTTTTTCAAATGAAAAAAATAAAAAATAAAACTAAGACAAAAAGTAAAAATATACACAACCTGGGAATATATCACTTTTCATCAGACTACTTGTTTTCTGGTCAGTTAGGCTTAAGGATTTGTTGGCTTTATTCTCTAGTATCCCCAGCAGGATGACTGTGTCTTTTTCTTTTTAAACACCCTTTAACCTAACTGTTTAGGAAGGACAAGGAAACTTCTTAAAATTCCTCCTAGGTTCCCAGGAAATGTCATTCATTTGGCAGGGCTCCCAATATGTAGCACAGCTTGATCCCCTGCACAGTCCCCAAAACAGCCAGGCCTGACACCAGGAAGCTCTTTCAATGACAGGCATTCATTTATCTGAACTTAGTTTGAACTTAGAGAATATACATTTAAAAAAGTTTCTACTTTGAAAGGCACATACTGATGCTTCAGCAACTAGTCAGTTTTCTCTAAAAGCTATTTTATGCAATGGAACAGTTTTAAGGGGATTCCATTTCCTTATATTTTAGGGAGAGTACTGAAATATCCCACGGAAAAGGATTTTACATTTTTGGCAGTGTTCTTATTTTGGAGTTGGCATTTAGTTTGGTTTAATTGGAAAGTAGAACTTAAAGTTCACACTTATTTAACTTCCATTTAGGAAAAAAAAAAGACATGGTGTAAATTTTAATGATAGGACTTTACATAGAATCAATCTGAAACCTTTTTAATTTGACATGAGGAGCTTTTCAAATCAAATAAAATCACACAATTGTGGTTTTTAAAAAGGTGTGTTGCATGTACATTAAATGATGCTATTATAATCTAAATTTGCTTAGACAATTTAGATTACTGAAATACTCTAACCTTACAAGAAATAACCATTCCTTTAGAAGCATGTACTCTGGAATCAGATACTTCTTCCCTCCTAACAAGCATTTATTACCAGTGAAAATATGAGCACATGACTTTCTGTGAGTCCTTATTTTCAGTTTCATAATTAATAGAAAAATATCACTTGCTTATTAAAGTAGTTTTGAAGAATTAATTAGCATGCACTGGAAGAGTGCTGTTCAATGAGAATACATGGGTTTTTATTTTTCAGTTGGGAATAATTTACTTAGGATCCATTTATCCACAAATTATGCAGTATTACAGACCAGATATGGGAATCCATTGGCTGTTCTAATGAATAACTTAACCAAATTTCCCTGACCCTCCTCTTATATTCCTATAAAATATTGTATACAATGACGAAAGTTAAATCCATAAAGTGACTATAATACTGTACCAAAGGTAAGCAACACTTGCATTGTTACTATTGAGAAATAGCACTAAAATTTGGCAGATTTCCTTCTGAATATTGTAACATGCTCTTCCTCTCTCTCTTTCTCTCTCTTAGATAAATATATAAATTATATTTCATAATTCATACAAAGATTGCTTTTCATATAACAATCTCACAAACTTTCTCTAGATCATTTAAGGTTTTAATGCAATTATTTGTCAGGGATTCTTTATATTCTATCATATGTTTATTCTGTAATTAGCTACATTTTTTGGTATTGGACATTTTTACTTTTCTAAAATATTCACTAAATAAATAGCAAACTTTATAGATAGCTTTAAAGAGGAAACTTAAAGATATGTAGAAATAAACCTTTGTAAACATGTCAGCTTATTTTCACTTCAAATTCTTGCCTAAATTGATAATGCATTGATTATTATTTCTTGTTAATAAATTCAGACACCTTATTAAATGAGCTTGATCCAAAGTACAGTTTTTGGCACAAGGGGCTTATTTATTTAGTATTATGAAATATTTGGATAAGCCTTTATTGAAACTATCTTGAGTTCATGATATAAAGTATAAATTGCACACCTACGTGCATTTAATTTACACATGTTTCTATTATTCTTTTATTACATAGACCCATTTGATTTTATATTCTGGATTACTTTGGGTTCTAGAATTTCCCCTAATTTTTACAAATTAAAATAATATTATGGTTCTTTTTCTTACAGTATCGAAGGGTTGAATTAAGCTTAACTTTGCAAATTGATACCTTAAGTAGTTTATAAGTGTGTCTTTGTCTTATTCCTTATAAAGTTTTGTATCTACATTTACATATATGTATTAATATGCAAAAGCCTTTATCTTTACATCATGTATTTGTGCACCTCATATATATATATATGTATATTTGTACATATATATATATGTATATTTGTACATATGTGTATGTCTTTGTAATGAGATCATGTTGCAATGTTTTATATACATATGTATATGCATAGATATATGCACATACACTCACACACATATTAACAGACACACTGACAAGAAAAAGAGAGACAGGAAAGAAGTCTAATTACAAACTAGGTTAAGAAAATATATTAATATGTGTGTGATTATGTATTATAACTTTTACATACTTTTCTGTAGAAAACTTTAATTAAATTATTTGACCATTACAGTTATTGAAGATTATTGTTTAATAGGATGTAAAACTTTTAAAGCTATTTTAAAAACTACACAATTATATTGTTTGTTAAATCTGCATTCATATCCTTTATAATCTGCTAAGAGAAAATTCCTAAATATGAAATTCCTTATAACACATATTTATGATTTTGAGTTATAATAGCAAATTTTCATTGGGCCAATTTATAAGTCTACTATATGCATATGTATATTCTTAAACAGTAGAAATTTAATCTTTTAAATCTGGACTAATTCATAGATAATAAACATTAGCTAAAATTATTTTTAGTACTTTTTAGTACTTTTTTTCCTACACATAATGTCAACAATTTTGTGTATATTTCAGGCACATAATTTTTCTCTCCAAACTTTGCCATTTTCATTGTTTGTTCTATTTATTCTATTTTTTGGTTTTATTGTTCTGAAATGCTGTTCCATGTCAATGAATTAGTTTGATAAGGAGATTCATATGATTTATATATTTTCCGGTATACTATTTTGCTATCTTATTTAACATATTTAATTTTAATGTAAGAAAAATATTCATTTTTACACAGAAAATGTTGTTAATATCATATCATATAAAATTATAATTTATATATGTTTCATAAGATTACTTCACTTTATCAAATTTTTTTAGTATATAGATATCAGATATCCATATGTGTATATTTGTTTAATTTTTTAATAATATCAATATTTTTTCCATCTCTGATCAACTTCTTTAATGGCATAAGAGAGAAATTATGAATAAAACATTTACATATCTACCTTTCAAGCAACATAACTGTCAGTGTGTCAGGGGTAATCTTGAGCAGAATTTTATTAAATGTACTCTTCAATTTAATGATAATTGACAATTTTTATATTATTAACATGAACACCTAAGAATATTTGTTTATATAGTAAGTTACTGTAGAGTGAATCCAAGGGTGCTTTACAACTGAGCTACATCCCTTGTCCTTTTTATATTTTATTTTTCAAAAGGATCTTCCTATGTTATTAGGGGCTTTTTAATTTCCTGAGGCTGGACTTGAACTTCGAATTCTCTTAACTCAACCTCCTAAGTTATTGCAATTAGAAGCATTTGCCACCACTCACAAGGTCAGGGTACATATAAAATCACTTTGTTGCCCAGCACAGTGATACATGCCTGTAATCACAGTGGCTCCAAAAGTTGAGGCAGGATGATCTTGAGTTAAAAGCCAGCTGCAGCAATAATGAGGCACTAAGCAACTCAATGAGGCTCTGTCTCTAGATAAAATATAAAATAGGGCTAGGGGTGTGGCTCAGTGAAGTGTCCCTGAGTTCAATCCCCAATAGTCCCTCAAAAGAAGTTTTTTAAATCACTTTGATAATGTTAAGTCTTTGTATTTAATGAATTTACATTAAGTGCATAATATGAGTAACTTTAATATGATTTCCCTCTATTCTTCCACAAATTTTTGAAGATTGTAATAATTTTAATTTATTCTCTGGTATAGTAAAATAGCACAGTAGCAATGATAAGAATAAATTCATATTTTTCAACTCCCAAATCATACATTGAAATACCATACAAAATTGTGAATACAAAGAAGACCTTTATTTCTTTGTATGTGTTTTTGTATGGGTGTACATTTTGTTCATGTGTTATTCATTTTTTTGACCAAGCCTAATTACTGAATCATCTCATCAAACATATAGTTTATTAATTGGATTCACTTTACTTTATAGACAATTTATGTATTATCTGCAAGTATTTCCAGTAATTACATCTTGTTTACTTTCTTCTTATTATTTGTTCTTTATTTGTGTGTGTGTGTGTGTGTGTGTGTCTGTGCACTTGTGTGTGTGTTTATGCTTGTAATTCTTCTGCATATTTGTTTTGTGGATTGCTAGGCTTATCATAAGATCTTATTGATTGTTAAAGAAGTTGTTTAAGATGTTAAGATGATAAGTGTTACTTGAATTATTAATATTTATCCTATAAAAATTTTAAGATGCTTCATTCATAGTAAACTTTCTTAGTAGACAAGGAGCCTGATGGCATATGTGAATGTCTTTGTATGTAAAGAAAGTTGGAGACTGAGATTCCAGGACAGATTCGTCATGGGCTATGGGTAACTAGTTGACTAGTTCCTTGGGGAATTAGAAATAATCAGAATGAAAAATTAGTGACAGAAGGTGTATCTACATACTCCTCTCAGAATGGGTCAGAGTATGAAAATATTTATATCCCTCATTAAGTTATATTACATAAATGTGATCATAAAAAAGAGCTGGATATAGCCCTTCAGATGTCAGTCAAAAGCATGCTTAGTGATATCAGGTAAGAACTATTCACAGTGGCAAAGAATGAGGCTAAGCATGAATTCAAAACATGGAATTTCATCCCACCCACAAAACATAGACATATGGCAAATAAACATACAAAAAGATGTTCCATATCATATGCCATCAGAGAAATGCAAATTAAAACAACAACAAGATGCCAATATGTACCTATCAGTTTGGCCAAATTCCAGACCACTGATAATAAATGCTGGTGAAGATATAGAGCAAATAGAGCTTTTTTTCACTGCCTTTAGAAATGGAAAATGGTGTAGCCATTTTGTAAAACAGGTTGGTGAATTTTTATAAAACTAAGCATATGCTTACCATATGTTTCAGAAAAATGCCCAAAGATTTGAAAATTTATATCTACAAAAGAGCCCACACATATATGTTTATAGATGCTTTATTATATCTGTCAAAAATAAGTGCAAGTTCCTTTACTAGAAGAATTAACAAATAAATTTTTGTGCATCCAATCAATGGAATATTATTCAGAATTTAACCAAGAAAAGAGACAGAGGATCTTTAAATGCATATTATTTAGTGAAATAAACCAATCCTAAAAGAATGCATACTGTATATTATGTCAACAATTCTCTGGAAAAAGTAAAATGATGGAAGCAATAAAGACATCAGTGGCTGCTAGTGGTTAGGGGAAGTGAGAAATAAACTGACAACACAGAGGATTTTTTTAGGGCAGTGAGAATACTCTGTACAATATCATGGTTTTGGACAAATGGCATTTATAGATCATCCAAATACATAGCATATATAACAATAAGAGTAAACCCTAATGTAAACTATAGACTTTGAATGATTACAATATGTCAGTGTAGATTCATCAAATATAACAAGTATACACTGAGTGGTACAGCCCTTGCCTAGCATGCACAAGGCCCCATGTTTGATCCTAACCTCTAGAAAAAATAAGTATTCTCTGGTGAGGGGTTGTTATACTGGGGGAGACTATGCATATATGAGCAGAGTGGGCATATGGGAAAGGTTTGTTCCTTCTACTTGATTTTTTTGTGAATCTAAGACTGCCCTAAAAATATAAAGTTGAAAAAAAGAAAAGAAAAAGAAAATGCAATTTTCCTCACCAGGACTGATCTAGCTACTTTTACTACTGAGCAGGCTATATATGTCAACACCAGAGGCTTACCTTGAACCCTTGACTGTCATAATAAGGACCTGCTAGCAAATAGCAGGTGCAATAAAGTCTACATCGTTTTCATTATGGAGTGGCAGCAATTTCCTCTTCAAGGTTAGTTTTGTATTCCAGATATAGATATTCTTGCTCTGACAAGCACTGCTGGTTGAAAACTTGCAGTTTGTCTACTGCGTAGAACCTCTCTCAGCATTGGCTTTCTATCCAGGAAAACTCCTACATGCCTCCTACACTGTGAAATAAATTATACAAAATCACTGGAATATCATTTATTCCATTATCCAAAATTAGTTGCTCCACAGCTCACTGAAGGCTCAATCATGGAAAGTACTTTGTCAAATTGGAGGAATTTCTATAGTAAGTATACATACCTAAACCTGCAGAATATATATGAGATTTTTGTTCTCTTAACTCTTGATAATTTAGGGCCTAGGTAAAGATATTAGACACTTGAATGTACATAATAAACAGAGAATTTTATTTCTCTTTCCTATGACCCTGTGTTCAATTTGTTTAGAGATCACAGTGTCCAAGAAATAGACTTTCCCACCAAAACCCATAAATGATTTCATCAATATGAAAGCAAAAACTCTTCCTGATTGTTTTGGTTTCAATGCTGATAAACTAGGAAATAAAGGAAGGGTACACCACACTGGCTAGTGTTTCTTATTCTCTTTATCTAGGGGAAAGGTGATGTTATTAGTCAATGAGATTAAGGACTATGGATGGCCTCCAAGGAATTCACTGGGAACAGCCTACACAATTCTCATCAGGGGAAATCTACTATAACCTAATAAAGATAATACCTCCAAAAAATTAGATTTTGATGAAATAAAGCACTTTTTCACCTTCCTAGGAAAACCTCTGTCAGGAGCCACTCTGGACAGGGGCTTTGTACACACCTTGAAGTCCTCAGTAAAGAGGTACTGACCATTGCAATGCAAATGTACCTTAACTCCACTCAGATAAGAGACTTGCAGCTCCAGGAGTGGGCTTCACATGATGGGGTTGGATTGCACCTACTTGTTTGTAGTAACCCTACCCCTTGCCTCATTTGAATGGCTTCTCGCTAGGCTGAAGGCATGCTCCTCCTCTTTCTTGCCTGCCATACACCCCATGTGGAAGCTGTGACTGAGGAGTGGTCACTGAACCCAAAAGGGTACTTTCTGTGTCTGTGTCTTATTTAGTCAGCCAAAATTCACTTGGAGAGACTCTGACCAGTTTAGTCATGTGGCGAGACAAACGCCCATCTAACTGAATCTCTGACAGCAAGTGAGGGTAACAGGCAATGAGGAGAAAATTTTAGAACTGTGGTATCAGATAAGCATCATGGTGAATGTTGAAGTGATTTTTATAGCAGCTATGCTTTTAAATAAGTGTTTTTTCCAAACAATGTCAACAGGCCAATGGGCAGTGGTAGGAGAATGTACCATGTGGATATTAGAAACTGGAAGAAATTGGGGGGGGGGGATATCAAAGAGGTCAAGATTTTATTTCCCTGGACCCCTTTTCAACAGGGAGCAGTGACCTTGGTGTGAATGCAGCAAGAAAAAGCTGCTGTTCCTATCAGACTGCCTCTGCCCTCTGTACATTTAGGTAAGAGTTTCTTATTCGTACTCCTTCCCTCTTCAGTTCAGTAATGATCCTCATCTAGGTCTAACAAGAGAATGACACAAACCTTCACTGATTACTCTTGAGTCTGCCCTCACTTCTCAGTTTTCTTGCTTTGTGTGCCATTTGTGATCTGCTAAAACCTTAACTCATAAAATAATAAACTTTTTTATTGTAATAAACGCAAACAATCAGAGTAGACAATGTCCAAAAAGCCAATGATTTAACAAAACAAAGATGGAAATTTGAATAAAGATATGAAAAATATTAAATAAATTAACATTATTAAGTATTCAACTGTATGTATATGAGATTTTTTGTTATTCTGTTCTTCTGTTCCTGATAACATTCTCACTGGTACTATATAATTTTAAAGCACTGAAAAATTTATGTTTTGTATTAAGATTGTATAGTGCTTGTGAATAATAAAACTGTTTCTTAAGCATCTAGATATACTGATTTAACTATGATCTAGCATTAATAAAAGAGAGAAAACAATTGCTAACAATAGATCTAAGAAGAAAAATTGCCATTTATATAAACTATAAATATTGTTTAAGTAAACTAAAGTACTAGGAATAATAACTCAGCATTCTCTAATGAAAACTTAAAATTAAATTTATGATTTCAGTGTTACTTATGCTATATTTTGTCAAAACCATACTGCTGGGCTAATGTTCTTTTAAGTCATAAATGAAAAGGCAAATCTTGACTATTTCATTAAAAATACTATTTTTTAAGAAATATCCATTATGTAACTACTAAATGCCAGAAACTGTGCTAGGTCCAAATTACAATAATCCACATCTTCCCAGAATGAATTTACAGATCAATGTTCTTAATGAATCCAGCACCTGATTAAAGACATGTTTATGCTTTCTCAGGCCTGATTGAGTCTTTATCTATAAGCCTCGATGGGGAGAAACTATCTGCTTCTCATCAGACTTGGAACACAGCCAGGACTTTGCAGTTACTAAAGGTAATTGTAGACAACTCTCAGGCTCCTGTGGGCGGTCCTGCTGTTTCACATATCTGCATTCTAATCCATGGACATCCATTTCTATAATACCATATCTAAGACCTTGGAGAGAAATATTTTCTAGCTTCTTCTGAGGTCTAATTGTGGGTTAAACACACTGTCACCATTCTGATTCAATACTCTACCCTTTTCCACTCATACCTCACTTTAGCCCTCCATTTAAACCCAAGGCCCATCATAGTGCTGGAGTAATTTTTTAGTCTTGGGGCTCACTCAACAGAAAGTTGATTCACATTCGGGATGATCTCCCTGACCCTTCACTAACACATTGGTGTTTTGGAGGAACACGGTCACAAAGAAAGTTAAAGCATTTTTTTTTCTAAAGAAATTTCCAAAGAAATACATTTATTTATCCCAGTACTTAAGCTTTCAAAATATCTGTAGGTATATACATCCCCATTTCTAGAATGTAATGTTAAATTTACCAGATTAGTTTTGTCATCATTTAGGAAAGATCAAGCAGATAATCCAAACTAATTTTTTAGGGTACCCATATTATAAGAATTATTTTATATTTTCAACAAATTTGTTTTCAGTTTTTTATTATAAAATAGAATGTCATGAATAAATATTTAGAAACAAACAAAACAGTTCCTAGAATAAAGAACTTAATACTAAGTTTTAAGGATTTCTTTTTTGTGGTACTTTTCTCTGTTTCTGTGTGTGTGATTCAGTGTCAAAAGGAGAAGTTGTTGGGAGGCCTCAAGAAGATTCTCTGGCTGTAGTTCTTCTAAAGGAAGAAGATTCCAGGTACAGCTACCATTCAGAATGCATCCAATATTTTTGTTTGTTTGTTTGATTTTGGATACCAGGGATTGAACTCAGGGGCACTTGGCCACTGAACTACATACTCAACCCTATTTTGTATTTTATTTAGATACAGGATTGCGCTGAGCTGGTTAGCCCCCTCACCATTGACTACCCTTTACTAAATACACTGTTTGAGTACCTCTGGAAATTATGGACTCTCCACAGAATAAAAAATAAATTTTTATTATGATAAATCCTTTTCTATGTAGCGATTATTTCTTTGATGTGTTAGTCAGAAGCAGTCTTTTCTGTGCTTCAGGAAGTCCCAACAGTTCCCCAGAATTTCAATATGTATTTTGTGTGTAATGGTCTAGACACACATTTATGGAAAAAGTCCATATCTGAAGTAAATTATTAGTAATTATCTACAGTTTTTCATTTCACTTAATTATGCAGTAGGTTAAGGTTAATCATTTGAAGTAGGAATACTATTGTATGATGATTCTGACCCAGGGAGTTTGGATTTTTAGCAGTTCTTTTCTAGATAAAGCCCTTAACCACACTAAATATTTATAAGCTGAAAGTAATTGTAAATTTTAATATTTATCAAAATTGATATTTTTTTGTAGCAAAAATACACAGTAAACCAAAGAGCAATAACTTAAATATTTCCTTTAGGTAAATGAGAAACTTCTGGACTATATTTCAATGTAGGAAGGTCAATACATTCCTGTGAAGCAGCATTTTATTGTCCACAGTTTAACACTATTGCAAAATTTGCCCAATCTCTATTCTCCAGGGATTCTAGGCTCAAAATATTTTTTTTAACTAATGTAAGTTAATTTTTAAATTTTTTGCCTAAGCTTAATAGTTTGATGGTAGGATATAGTAAGGAGTAGGGAAGAGTGAGCTATCACATTTTGTGGAATATTATACTTTTGAAAGTCTAATTCTAGCATGTAGATTTCAGTTTTGTCCTACTAACCTTGGGAAAAATAATTAAGCTCATGAATATCTTTTTAAATTTGAATCTGCTTATCATTATATGGTTGTTAAATAAGGAAAGAACAAAGTAAATAAAAGATTCTAATATACCATAACAAAATAAATAAGTAACCTAATGAAGTAAAAGTAAACGTACTTTTTTCACATACAATGTGAAAATTGATTTCATTATTATAGTATTGTTTGACTTGAGTAAAGGACTAATAATTATGTGTTCCAAGACTCAAGAACAGAATAATATTGAATTTGAACTTCCTGTTGGGAGTATAGTTTCTCATTCAATGTCAACTCTCATAGTTGTGTATTGTTATTGTATCTATGTCTTTTGTTTTTAAGCTATGATCTCTGAAATTTTCTGGAGCTAACTGATCATAAAACTTCTGAAATCCAGTATAAATGGCATTAAAATCTGAGAGAGATGAGTCTATTTCAAAATAGGTGATAATTTATATCAACCACTATTTATATGCTAGAGATCACCATATATCTTTTAATAGTTAAAAAAAGATTATAATGTAAAGTGGGGACTTAGGATGCTGTGGTAGGAAGGGAGGAAGATGTGATAGGAAAGGATCAATCATCTTTTTGTGTGTTTTCTAACATATGAAAAAAATATTGCAAGTAATAAAGTCTGAAATGACAGCCATAAGTGAGTGGTAGAAATTCAGAATGCTCACAAGTAATAGAAAAAGTGACATAGGTAATAATTAGGAAGTAAAATGACATTATACTTGTAAAACTGAAATAAAACAATACATAATTTACTTATTTTTAAATTTGTTAATTTGTTTTAATTAGTTATACATGACACTAGAATGCATTTATGCACTTTGATATATCATACATAGATGGGATATAATTTATCATTTTTCTGAGTGTACATGTTGCAGAATTGTATTGGTCATATAGTCACATATATAAATACAATAATAATGTCTGTTTAATTCTACTATCTTTCCTATTTCCATATACCCTCCCCTCCCATCACTTCCCTATACCTAATCTAAAGTAACATTATTTTTCCCTACTGTCTCCAACCTTATTGTGAATTAACATCTGCATATTAGAGAAAATATTCAGCCTTTGATTTTGTGTGATTGGCTTATTTCCCTTATCATGATATTATCCAATTCCAACCATTTACTGGCAAATGTCATAATTTCACTCTTTTTATTTTTAAAGCTAAGTAATAATCCATTGAGTATATAATCCACATTTTCTTTATCCATTCATCTATTGAGGGACACCTAGGTTGGTTCCATAGTCTAGCTATTGTGAATTGAGCTGCTATAAATATTGATGTGGCTGCATCACTATAGTATGCTGATTTGAAGTTCATTGGATATAAACCAAGAAGTGGGATAGCTGGGTCAAATGGTGGTTCCATTCCCAGTTTCCTGAGGAATCTCCATACTCCTTTCCATAGTGGTTGGCACTAATTTGCAGTCCCAGCAATGTATGAGTGTACCTTTTCACCATATCCTCACCAACATTTATTTTTGCCTGTTTTGTTGATAATTACCATTCTGACAGGAGTGAGATAAAATCTTAAGAGTAGTTTTGATTTGCATTTGAATAATTGCTAGAGATACTGAACACTTTTTCGTATATTTATTGATCATTTATATTTCTTCTTCTGTGTGGTTTCTGTTCAGTTCCTTAGCCCCCATATTGATAGGGTTATTTGGTTTTTTGGTGTTAAGTTTTTTGAGTTCTTTATATATCCTAGAGATTAATGCTTCATTGGAGGTGCATGTGGTAAAAATTTTCTCCCAATCTGTAGGCTCTCTCCGCACATTATTAATTCTTCCCTTTGCTGAGAAGAAGCTTTTTAATTTGAATCCATTCCATTAATAGATTCTTGATTTTACGTGTTGTGCTTTAGGTGTCTTCTTAAGAAAGTCAGATCCTAGACCAACATGCTAAAGATTTGAGCCGATTCTTTCCTTCTATTAGTTGTAGGGTCTCTTTTCTAGTGTCTAAATCTTTGATTCACTTTGAGTTGATATTTGTGCATGGTGAGAGAGATTTAATTTCATTTTGCTACATATGGATTTCCAGTTTTGCCAGCAACATTTGTTGAATAGGCTACATTTTTTTCAGTGAATGTTTTTGGCACCTTTTTCTAGTATGAGATAACCAAATTTATTTGGGTTTGTCTCTGGTTCCTTTATTCTGTACTATTCATCTACAAGTCTATTTTGGTGCCAATGCCATGCCATTTTTGATACTATAGCCCTGTAGTATAGTTTAAGGTCTGGTATTGTGATGCCTCCTGTTTCACTTTTCTTGCTAAGGATTGCTTTAGATATTTTGGGTCTCTTGTTTTTTTCTGAATGCATTTCATGATTGCTTTCTCTCTTTCTATGAAAAATGTCATTGAGATTTTAATAGGAATTACATTAAATCTGAATAATGCTTTTGGTAGTATTGACATTTTGACAATATTAATTCTGCCTATCCAGGAGCATGGGAGTTCTTTCCATCTTCTGAGGTTTGCTTCAATTTTTTTCTTTAGTGTTCTGCAGTTTTCATTGTAGAGGTCTTTCACCTCTTTTGTTAGATTGATTCCCAGGTATTTTATTGTTTTCAGAATACTGTGAATTAATTTCTTTTTCAGTGGATTCATCACTAAAGTATAGGAATCTATTTTATTATTGGGTATTCTTTTTAAATCCTGCTACTTTGCTGAATGCATTTATTAGTTCTAGAAGTTTTCTGGTAGAATTTTTTGGATCTTCTATATATAAAATTATGTCATCAGCAAATAGTGATAGTTCTTCTTTACCTTTTTGTATACCTGTAATTTCTTTCTTTTGTGTAATTGGTCTGGCTAAGAGTTTCAAGGATAATGTTGAATAGAAGTGGTGAAAGAGAACATCCTTGCCTTGTTACAGTTTTTAGTGGGAATGCTTTCATTTTTTTCTCCATTTAGAATAATGTTGGCCTTGGGGTTAGCATATGTAGTTTTTACAATGTTGAGGTATATTTTACTATACCTAGTTTTTCTAGTGTTTTGAACATGAAGATGTACTTATTTTGTCAAGTGCTTTTTCTGCATTTGAGATGATCATATGATTATTATTTTTAAGTGTATTAATATGATGAATTATGTTTATTGATTTCCATATGTTGAACCTACCCTGCATCCCTGGGATGATTGACTTGATCATGGTGCAGTATTTTTTTAATATGTTTTTTTTTTATGTGATTTGTCAGAATTTCATTGAGAATTTTTGCATCTATGTTCATCAGGGATATTGGTCTGAAGTTTTCTTTCCTTAATGTGCCTTTGTCTGGTTTTGGTATCAGGATAAATCTAGCCTCATATAATGAGTTTGGAAGAGTTCCCTCCTTTTCTATTTCATGAAATACCTTGAGGAGTATTGGTGTTAATTCTTCTTTTAAAGTCTTGTAGAACTCGACTGAGAATCCATCTGGTACTGGGCTTTTATTGATTGCTAGGCTTTTTAAGGCATTTTCTATTTCATTACTTGAAAATGATCTGTTTAAATCATGTATGAACTCCTCATTCCATTTGGGTAGGTCATATGTCTCTAGAAATTTATTGATGTCTTTGATATATCCTATTTTATTAGAGCTTAAATTTTCAAAATAATTTCTAATTATCTTCGATATTTCAGATGTGTCTGTTGTGATGTTTTCTTCTTCATCTTGTAATTTAGTAATTTGAGTTATCTGTCTTTTTTCTTCATTAGCATGACCAGGGGTTTAACTATTGATTTATGTTTTTAAAGAACCAACTTTTTGTTTTGTCAATTTTTTTTCAATTATTACTTTTGTTTCAATTTCATTAATTTCAGTGCTGATTTTAATTATTTCTTGACTTCTACTGCTTTTGGTGTTGACTTGTTTTTCTTTTTCTAGGGCTCTTAGATGAATTTAAGGTCATTTATTTGTTGACTTTTAATTCTTTTAATGAATGCATTAAATGCAATAACCTTTCTTTTTAGTACTGCCTTCATAGTGTCCAAGAGATTTTGATTTGTTGTATCAGTGTTTTCATTTACCCCTAGGAAATTTTTTGTTTCATCCTTGATTTCTTCTACTACCCATTCATCATTCCATTATGCATTGTTTAGTCTTCATTTGTTTCAGTAGCTTCTATTTTTTATTTTATCATTGATTTATAATTTTATTCCATTGTGGTCTGATAAAATGCAGGATATTATCTTTTTTTTGTATATACTAAGAGCTGTTTTGTGGCATAAGATATGGTCTATTTTAGAAAAGGATCCATATGCTGCTGAGAAGAAAGTATATTTGCCCATTGATGGATGAAATATTCTATATATGTCTGTTAAATCTAAATTATGGAATGATTATTTAGTTCTATAGTTCTATTATTTAGTTTTTGTTTGAAAGATCTGTCCAGTAGTGACAGAGGTGTGTTAATGTCACCCAGTATTATTGTACTGTTGTCTATTTGACTCTTTAAATTGAGAAGGGTTTGTTTGGTGTACATAGATGATCCATTGTTTGGCGCACAAATATTTATAATTATTTATGTCCTGCTTATATATACTTCCCTTAAGAAGTATGAAATACCCTTCTTTGTCTCTTCTGATTAATTTGGGTTTGAAGTCTACTTTGTCTGGAATGAGAATGGAATCCCCTGATTGTTTAATGAATCCATATAAGGGATAAGTTTTCTCCCATTCTTTCACCTTCAACCTGTGGATATCTTAGTGCATGAGGTAAAAGAGAAATAATAACCAACATTCAAGGCTATTATTGAGATATTATTTGCATTGCCTATCATTTTGATTTGTTTCTGGTTTTTGATTTGTCTTAGTTTCTATGTTGGTTGAATGTCACTTTAGTGTAGATCCTCCCTTTGCTGTTTTCACTTTTTTTTCCACTTCATACTCATAGAATATTTTGTTGAAAATGTTCTGTTGTGTAAGATATCTAGGTGTGAATTCTTTTTTTTTATCATGGAATGTTTTGATTTCATCTTCAAATCTGAAACTTTATTTTGATGGATAAAAAATCCTTGGTTGGCATCTGTTTTCTTTCAGAGTTTGAAATATATTATTCCAGGACCTCATTTAGAGAATTTTTGCTTCTTTTTTTTTATCTCTAACTCTCTATTTAAGTGGTCTTTCACTAGTTGTATTTTTTTTAATTTCACTCCTTATACTATTCTTTACTTCACATATCAATTCACCTATATACAATTTGAAGTCCTTTTTCAAAATTTCTTCAACTGTATTATCAGTGTCTTCTGATGTTGAAGCATCTTGGTTTGTTTGGGACACTTTATTCCCTTGTTTTTCTTTTTTCATATTGTTAGTGTGTTTTCCCATCTAAAAGTATAGATCTATGGCAGAATAAATTTTACCCTGTAGACCTATAGTGTCTGAAAATTTCTGGGGCTTCATCTTTACTGGTGAGACCAATATCAACAGACAGTACCCAGTGTATACAATATATAGCCATAAACCTAATAGCTCCCACTAAGGCATCTACTGTTTTCTATCATTAAAACAAAATGATGAGTTCAATAACTATATAATGAAAAGAATATCTGTTAAAATGGTTTACAATTTGAAATGGTGGATGAGAGAACAGAATGTAGTATACTATATTTGTGAGGGAGGAAGAGAGAAGCTAGTAGTAAAAATCACAGGAGGAGAGGAAGAAGAGCTGACAGAGATTGGCTGTTGGTTGGAGAAAGGTTGGAAAGAAAATCCAAGAAAATAGACAAGAAAGAGGAAGAATATAAAAAAAGAGAAAAAATTAAAGACACAAGAATACAACAAAAAATGTGAAACACCATTCATATATCATTGTCCTCCAACATTCTAATAAGACATCCTGTTCCAAGTATGGAGATTAGTGAATCAAAAAATAAGATAAAATAAAATAAATCTTGTGAGATAGTCAAACTGTCTCTGTCAGTGTTTAATAGTTTCTCAGCCCTGTCTCTGACATGTCTTGGGATCACCAAACCCAGATCAGCCCTCACAAGTTCAGTTTCTATCCCACCAATCAGGGCTTCAGATCCTCCAGGCCTGGCTCCCTTCAATCCCATAATCTCAATGCTGCTCCTACTTCAGAGACCACCAGGGATACATTCATGCAAAGGAGCAATCCTGAGATGCAGCAGCAAGACAAAGGCCACCAGCACTCTCAGCAGGAAGACCCCAGGTTCCTCCAAACACCCAGGCATCCTCACAGGGGACCAGTAGGTCCCAGCTGCAGTCCCCAGACAGAGGTTCTGTGGTGGTAAAGCTGCTGGCACTGAAGCTCAGGACCCTTGCTGGAGTTCTAAAATGGGTTCAGCCATGTGCAACAAAACCTGGAGTCCCCCATGAAGCAGTTCTCTAGGCTGGGTAGCAGGGGTGGTGACAGTGGGTTTTGGGGACAGGCAGTGTGTCCTCAGTAGCTGTGGCTAGGGCAGCTGTGTCAGCTGTGTCAGCAACACCCTGAAAGAAGAGCTCCAGGTGACCTCAGGCTGGCAACAGCAGAATCAAAAGCACCAGCAATGGTGGTAGTGGGGCAGGTGGAAATTGATTCTATTTATAAAAATGATGTTTTTCAAAATTGTATTGAGTAACAATAATTTTTTGGGCAACATACTTTTTATTAGTTATTTTCTTGGATACCTACCTTGCACATTATCAAATTCAAAGAAATGTTAAAAATCTGTTTTTCCATATATGTTACTCTTATACCTCTATTTATAATGTTCCAGTATCACACAACGCGTGGCATTTATTATAATCAGCCTAAGAATCCACCATTGCTCTATATTCTCTTAACAACTTCCACTCAATCACTTACACACTTTACATTGAGATTAAAAAATGAAAACTCAATACACTAACATTTACAAAATACAGCTGAAACAGTGTTTAGAAGAATATTTGCATAACTGAATTCCTATATTAAAAAAGGAAGAAAGCCTTGAAATCATTAATAAGAGAAAAAAAGCAGACATTAACAAGCATCAAGGAGATCATGGAAAGAACCCTTAAAATCATTATATATAAAATGGTATATGCACTTGGAACATAGTATGGCATTTCCTGCAAAATATGTTTGCTACATGACCAAGTAATTTAATTCCATTACTTAAGAGTAATGAAGACCTAAAACTTCTACATAATGTTTGGCACAATTGTACTCACAATAATCCCAAATTTGAAACAACCTAAACTCCATCAACTGAAAAAATTGATTAAAAAATATGTGATATATTTATTCAATGGAATATTATTCAACCACAGAAAAGGAATGAGGTACTGACACATGGAAACATTGGAAACATTATGCTAGCTATGTGAAAGAAACCACTCAGAAAATACCATATTATGTCTAATTTCCTTTATATAAAATGTTCAGGTTATGCAAATTCATAACAATTAGTTATTGCATGAGCCAAAGGGGAATGGAGGCAAGAGGAAATGATTGCTTATGCATGCATGTTTTCATTTTGAGTTGATTATTTTTTATAAGATTAATTGTGGTGATATTTGAGTGCTTATGTGTAAAAACACTGAAGGGTAAATTTAAATGGGTGAATTGTATGGCATGTAAATTATATCTCAATATAGTTGTTACAAAATGTTAAAACATTTTACAAAATGTTAAAAACACACTTACTAGTGTAAAGGAAGAGTAATAACAGGACAACAGAAAAAAAACATGATATTTTACTATCAAACCTGATGGTTCTAAACTGAAAAAAAAAAAAAAAAAGCTCATGGAATGTTACAATATTCGTATCCTAATGTCATAGATATTTGATTATTTGAAACCTAGGGTTATATTTTTTGTTGTGTCTCAATTGTGAATTGTTCATGTAATACTTTCTAGGCTTATTTCTCATAAAACACATAATTTCCCCTTATTTAGGTTAACAAATGCATGCAAATTAGATAAGTACAATATGCTTTAAACATATGTTCATTTTTTGCAGCTTTAACTTCTATTTGGATTTCATAAATTTTCAGACTATTTTGAGCTTTTTCAACATTATTTAAATATTCTGAGGGATTTATAAGTGAATCACTAATATTTTTAATAAGCATGTAGTTCTGCATAAACTAATTAAACATCTGTGAACATTACTGAAGCTATAAAAATTATTCCTAGAAAATTGCAAGAACTCTTAATAGTAGCACAGTGGAATCAATGGTTAAAGCAAAATAAATGAACACAAAAATAATCAAAATAATAAATGAATAAATGTACTAACTACATTATTTTGTTAGAAAATATAGCTTTATGTTTAATTATAAAAAGTGTCATGATCAATTAAAAAATATATATATATGCATAATAAAGTTTATTAAAATAGTAACAAATAAAGTTTGATTCTGAGAATCATCTTCAGGGCTAATCTACAAGTGGTCCTTTTTATATAGTGGTGTAGAACTTTACAAATGACTGCAAAACCTGGCTATGTGGAAAATGACTTAAATATCAGTGAGAAAAATTATGTTTTCAAAATCCCCAAAAGTTATTAAAATATTAAAACTTCTCAAAATCCTTTTAAGAATATGAAAGGTAATTAAAATATTTTTCATATGTGACATATTTTCAGTTTCATTTAAAATATTAACATGTCTTTTTATTTGTAAAGAAAGTTATCCAGGTGAGTTTGAACAGTGCTAGTAAGGGAAGGTTAATCCTACCTCCTCCAGCCATGCACAATGCACCTACATTTTCCACTAGTCAGCCCATTCAAAATAGGATGGGCTGATTAGGTTACTGGTCTCACAACCTAATCATTGCACTTCTGAACATTCCTTCATTAACAGAGGAATTTTAGGGGACACCTCATATCCAAACCACAACACATGAACTAACCATATTCTCTATGTATTAGCAAATAATCCTCCTCATTTTTAATTTTGGAATGTTCACTCACATCTAATCTTTCATTTGTAAATTCAGTAAAATACCTGACTCCCTTGAATGTGAAGTCTTTTGCTGATGTTATTTTCTACAGGACAATTTCATTGGTTTTTTCACCATCACTTTCCTCATTGGTGTCCATGAATTCATTGTTGCTGTTCCTTTTGATTCTTGGAAAAGGCAATAGTATCAACATTCCTAGTCAGGTATTTTCTCTATGACTCAGTTTACATTTGAATTTTTATCGCTTTTCCAGTATAAACACTTTTAATTTCTTTGCTCTACTTTCACATTTGTTTACAAATTGCAACTTGAATTATCTGTTTGGTAAAAAGCTAAAATGAATTTACATCCTGAGACAAGAAGTCAGCAAAACTGTGGTTTTTGAACTGAACAACAGCTGCAAGAATAGCGAGCTTGGACAGTTGTAGCAGTGATGATTTGTTACTGATCACAGCATTCATCTATTATTTATGTAGTTAGTGATGTAATTGTGGACAGAAACAGCTACGTTTTTGTGATATATAATACTGACAAATAATATACCAAGGCAAATGAAATATGCATCACATTATTGGGGAATTATGCTATATAGCTAAGTTATGGTATTTGAAATTTGTGCATATAAGAATGTTGCAATGTAAGGACTGCTTATAATTTACCTAAATTACAGTCGTGTTTGGAAGGGTTTTAGGAAATTCATTTATATCATTATTATAAGCATGGTTTCATAATAATCTTTAGATATTTGGTGAGGATTCAATTGTCACACGAAATGGACATGAAGAATTGAATCTTAGCGTTTTTCCTTATAAGTTCAACAAATATATATTATTAATTAAAGTATTCTTCAATTTTGTGTTTCCAAACTTTATGTGAATATGATCCCATCCTAGGTATACTTATTCACTTGCTTTTGCATTTACCATTTACCAAAGTGTTCCTCAAAATCATGCATATTTGTTGTATTTCTTAACTTCATTTATTATCATGGAATATAATTTATGACATGAATATATCAAAATATATTAAATTATTCTCTTGTTAGTGCACACAGATCATACACATACTGGTTTCCATTTGGAGATAGAACAACAATTGCCAATATTACTGTGTGATGCACACACAAGAAGTCAGTGCTCAGGGGATGGAATTACGAAGTCATAGAGTATACACATTATATGACTATAAAAGTGTCCAAATTTTTACTTTCAGTTTATGTACTCACTCTATAATGGGTCAATAGCAAACAGCTCACAGACTGTTATACATCTCCATACCATAACTCAAATAAAATGGTCTAATTCCATATCACCTGTTAAATTTAATGGGAAAAAAATAGAAATATTGTCAGCCATAGAATATTTTTTTCATTCTAACATATTTTTACTTTTATTCATACATAATGTATGGAAACATTTCCAAGTCCATTAGATGATAAAATGAATGAGTGATTAAGCATAAGTGTGTTTATACATCTCTGTACATAACAACTATTATGATGACTACATCAAACATCAATTTTATTCAATGGACTTCAAAAATCCCAAATGAGTCGTGTATGCTTATGACCTAAATATGAGTAAAGTGGATAACTAATTAATTTGTTATAAATAACTCTCAAAAAAATCTAATTCTATTTTAAGAGAGTCTATAATGTGCCAGATAATTTGTAATTTGATTAACATGTGTTTTATGTTTGGTTCAAATGAATTTCTTTTCTTTTTTTTTTATCAAGGATTGAACTCAGGGTCTCACTAAATTGCTTTGTACCTCAACATTGCAGAGGCTGTCTTTGAACTTGCAATACTCCTGGCCTCAGCCTCCTGAGTCGCTGGGATTATAGGCATAGGCCACTGGGCCTGGCATGAATTTCCTTTTTAATATAAATCTATATCAACTCCAACTTATCATTCTCCACTTTCTTCAAAAAGTATTTTCCTATGAGTAAACTGAAACACATTACTTTCTTGATTGTTAAAGTAGAAAGGCCTTATCTTAGATTATTATATCTTGCTTTTCCTATATGTATTTTTATTTAAAATACCTTCTTAAAATAAAGATTTTTCAAATAAAATATTTTAGTTAAGAGCCTTTTTAGTATATACATGGATAGCCAATACTTTTGATTTTTTGTTGTCTGCAATATTTATTTAGCAGACACCCATAATTGATGTTCACACTTTTTAATCTTTAAGATCTTGAAGTACAAAGAGGTAGTGTAACTCAATCTTAGTTCTCAGGAGACTCTTAATGATCTATTTGTCGTTTACTCAGTCATTTTAGTAATTTTAATAATGAAGAAGCTCCCTGAAGACTCCTACGCAGTTATCAATTGGATTGGAAATACACAGAAGTTGAGTTCCTGCAAACTATCCACATCAGTACTTTCTTCAAATATTTTAACAACATTTTCTCACTAAGCACTGAAGAAATTTTACTTTGTGGAAAGCTCTATATCTTTGACTTTACTTGAAGAGTGTAAATAGTAATAAGTAGAACAATTTCAAATATTCTTTTTAAATACATGAGTCAAGCATGAATAATAAATTCATCTATTGAACAGAATTCTTGATGCCTTCTTTGTGTCCAGCATAGTTGCACATGAAGTGGTTTCAGCAATGAAAGAAATAAATTGCTTTGTCTTTGAACTAGCATTTTCATAATTAAGAAAGAAAAACTATAATCACCAAATAGTAGTAAACTATAAAAGATCTAACTGACGGGATAATTTGAGCACACATCCAAAGAAACTATATTTTAAAATTCATGGAAAATTTTAATGCATAATGTAAGGAGGGGAGGGGAAATCAACTAATGAGACGAGAACCCAAAATCATCCAGATATTGTAACACATTAATAATTTTCTTAAAATTACCCTAAAAAGTATTTTAATGAGTTGGAGAAAATACATTGACAATGGGTGATGGAAGGAATGGTAAATTTCTGGTGATACAATCAACCAAGAAGGACCAAATGAAACTCCTAGAAGTGAATGATTCAATATCTAATATTTAAATTTAAAAATACATGCTGAATATAACTTACAGAACACAAGAGACAAAGAGTAAATATACATGACCCATATCTATTTAAACTAAAGCACTAAAAAAATAAAAGGGAACTGAAACTTTAATTGTGTGACACTATGGAATGATCTGATTGGGGTATAACTTGGTACAACTGAACTTCTTATAGAAAGGGACAGATAGAATGAAAGGAAAAACAAGCATATTTGAAAAATTAAGTGGCAAGATAAATCTGATACAAAAAATAAGCTAAATGAAAACCAAAGCAAATATGATCAAATTTCACCAAATCTATCCTGCTCCACAAACTCCATGCTCATTAAACACAATGAAAATCACATATAAGCATATTATTCATCCTTATGAAAGCCACAAATAATAACCAATATCTAAAAGTAAATGAATATGAAGTTGGTGTGAGTTGATTGCATACCAGAGAACAATGATAAAAATTGAACAAAACTGTCAGGGGGAAAAAAAAGAGAGAATCTAAGATGGTACATCAGAACAAGGTTTTAAATGTTGGTACGTGGGACAGCAGGAGATTGTCAACAAATAATTCTATGCCCAAAAATGTAGCTTTAGATAAGAATGTGAATATTATATCTTCTGAGACACTACAAAAAAATATAGCAAAGACAAAAGCAAAATTATGTAGTATACAACTCCCAGTTCTCACCTCCTATAAGGAATATCAAGCAGAATGTGTCAGAAACAACTTTCTCAGAATTCTAGAAATAGTCAAAGTTATATGAGAACAATCTGAACAACAAATCGAGAAAAGGCTGACACAGTAAAGATTGAAAATAATTCTCTTGCCTTTGTCCTGCTCCCTCTTTGTTCATCTGTAGTTTTAAAGTAGATAGCATCCATTGCTCCCAGACATTAAGCCTGGTGCCTTGCTCAAGAGAGAAAAAAGCAGACTCATTTTTAAATAACCGTGCTCTAGCCTATCTGAGACTTATTTGAAGGACTCACATAGACCTTCTTTCTGTTTTGCCTAACTTGAGCTCAGGATGCAAAAGTGTTAAGAATAGCTCTAAACCAGTAGAAGTTGAAATAATCATTATCAGATTACTTGGGGAAAAGATTAGGGTGGAAATATATAGTAAACCACAAGAGTCCAAGGAGCAAAAATTGGAAGAAATTTTGGGAAATGAGTTCATTCAAGATCAACAATATGTACATGGGAAATTAGGTTGTAAACATGCCTGGATAAAGACATATGTTCTGAAGATATTCAAGAAGAACCTAAGCTTTTATTTATTAAGTTGATATCAAAACCTAAACTCAGAAAATTAGTGGTTAAATATTTTCTCTCATATGCAGAATCTAGAACAAACTAGGAGAATAAAAGGTGGATCAGATCTCATGAAGACAAGAAGAAGAAAAATGGAGAAGATTAAGGAAATTGATGGGGAGGGAGGAAATGCTTAATGTGCTTGACAAAATTATACTAGATACTTGTATAAATATACCACAGTGAATTCCATCTTTGTATATTTATCTATAAAGCATCAATTAAAAAAGAAGTAGAATGAAAACCAGTAGATTAAAGAGAAGAGATGTAGAGAGAGGAGAGTAAAAGAGGGACACTAGAGACTAAAATGGAGAAAATTAAATTCAACACACATATGATTTTACCAAAATGCAATAAATTATTATGTAAAACTATAGTGCTCTAATAAACACATTTAAAAACCTAATTCAATGTTTTTTAAGTGTTAAAAGAATAAACAATCATATTGGCTCATCAAAAATAGGATCTCTTCAATGTTTTTTTTTAATTTTTATTAAGATGAAATTATGAAAATATATGTCAAAAATTTCTAACTAAACAGTTAAGTAGCATAGATTATACTGACCATACTTAGATAAACAGCATATCATTTGCAATAATAACTAAGGAATACCTCTTAAAATGGATTGCTAAAATATTGGTATTTTATATAAGATGAGAGAAAGCAATCTCTGTGGAAGGAGATAAAATGAGTTTGACATTTGCTATAAAATTATATTGAAATTACAAGTTTTTCAATACTGATCTCAAATCGTAAGAGACAGAGAACATCATAACAGGAAGTTATGGAGTTATGAAAAGATCAAGACAAATTCTCCAGAAAAAACACTGGAGTTAGTAGACATATTTTAAACAGTGATCCAAAACATGTTCCAGACACTAACTGAAAACTGGACAAAGAAGTAAAGATAATTTGGAAAATAAAACATAAGGACAAAATGTGAATATAAATAAAGTGATGGAAAAGAGAATAAAATAAACTCTGGAGCTGAAAAGGATAATTACTGAATTTAAAAAAAATTGGAAGATGAGCACAAGAGATTTGAAGAAATAGGAGAATCAGTTAATCTGAAGTAAAGATAATTGAAAATATCGAATCTGAAGGCTACAAAGATGAAGTAAATGAAGATAAGGGAGTTGAGAAGTACCACCAAACTAACTGACATAAATATTATGGGCACCCCAGATAAGAGAAGAATAATTAGTGGAAAAATAGTGACCAAACCTGCACAACTTTGAAGAAAGACATGATTTTATTTATTCAACAAGTTTTAACACATTCCAAATAGGGTTAACTCAAAGACCCCAACTAGAATCATTATGTTTAAACTAACAAAGCCAGAATAACAGAGTCTTGAAAGTAAGAATAGAGAAGCAATTCATATATACAATTGATATGCAACAACATTAGCAGAAAATAAGAAATCAGTGATAATTAATACTAGAAGACACTGGATGGCATAACATGTTCAAAAAATTATACACACACAGAATTATATTTATAACAAAACTATCATAGTGAAGGAGAAAATAAATTGAAGAAATTTATTTCCAATAATACTTTCCTCAATGGTAAAGTGAGTGATTCATATTGAAATGGAAAGACACTAGATAGTAACTCCAGGTCATAAAAAAGAAACCGAGATACCTAGCAAAGGTGAATGCATAGGACAAATGAAAATTCAAAAAGTTATAATTTTATTTATAATTCTACTTGTTATTTTCTATAGTATTTTGAACAGAGAATAAAAAATTATTATACATCTATGTATTCAGGCACACAATGTATTAGAATGTAATTTATAATGATAACAACACAAAGGTGGAAATGGAAAATTTATAACAAGAAAGAGTTTTTGTATGGTATTTATTCAAGAACTATTTATTCAAGAACTATTTTTCTAAATTTAGGATATAAATTATCCTATGGTAACCCCCCAAAAAAATCAACTAAATATAATAGAAGACAGAAATAGAGGAAATAAGAAACAAAATAAATTTAGGAGATATGCATGAAACAGAATGCAAATATAAAAGTAATTTCCTCTTAATCAGCAATTATTTTGAATGGAAATAGCTAAATTTTTCAATAAAGTTATAGCAATTAGAAATATTTGTTTAAAATTATCCAATCTATGTTTTTTTTTAAGGAGAAAGAGAGAGAGAGAGAGAGAGAGAGAGAGAGAGAGAGAGAGAGAATTTTTTTAATATTTTTTTTTTCAGTTCTCGGCGGACACAACATCTTTGTTTGTATGTGGTGCTGAGGATCGAACCCAGGCCACAGGCATGCCAGGCGAGCACACTACCACTTGAGACATATCCCCAGCCCCCCAAATGATCCAATTCTATGTTGTCTGAAATATAATCACTTCAGAATCAAAGAAACAAATAGATTAAAGTAAACCAATGGAAAAACATTTCATGCAAATAGTAGCCATGAGAGAGCTAGAGTTTTGATACTTATAACAGAAAATAAATGAACATAATGTCTAAAATTGTTTTAGGGTACACAACAGAGTTTCATACATTGATAAAATGTCAATTCATCAAGAAAATGTAACATTTATAAGCATACATGTATCAAACTCAGTGCACTAATATATATGAAGGAGATATTAAGAGAATTTAATGGAGAAATAGTTAGCTCTAAAATTATGGTTGGAGACTTCCACATGACCTTCTTAATAGAAAGAACATCTAGATAAATATAACTAAATAAATAACAAACTTGCACAACTAAATGCCAAGTAGTCTTAATGTACATAAATAACAGACTAATCAATAGCAGAATATGCATTTCACAAAATATATTTCTTTAGATTTTAGGTATGGAATCATACAAGCTGTCTTCTCTTAAAATAATGAAATGAAACTAGACATCTTTAACCAAAGGAAAATTGGTTGATTCACAAGCATATGAAAATAGAACACCCTTAAACAACCAATGAGTCAAAAATAAATATACAATAGGAAAACAATGTAAAAGGAATCAAAAGAAACTATTACATACCAAAACTTATGAGATGTAGTAAATCAAAGGAAAATTTATACCTGTAGGTGCAAATTTTGGCATTTGCCTACATCAAAAAACGGGATTTCTTCAATCAATGAGCTACTTTATACCTTTAAAAAACAAAACAGAAAAGAGCAGCAAACTTACATGGAATTAAGGGCAAAAATCACAGGGCCATTTCAATGGATTCAAAAAAGACTTTTGATAAAATTCAACACCCATTCATATTAAAAATGCTGGAGAAACTAATGATTGAAGGAACTTACTTCAACAGCATAAAGGCATTTATGACAAATCCAAAGTCAATGTCATACTGAATTCAGAGAAAAAGACAAGGCTGTTCAATCTCACCTCTCCTATTCAGTATAGTCTTTAACACATTTTCCAGAGCAATCAGGCAAGAAATGCAAATCAAAGCGGCACAAATAGGAACATAAGAAGTCAAACTGTATTTGTTTGCCAACAATATGATACTATATTTAGAGGATCCCAAAAGGTCACCAAAAGACTTTTGGAGCTTATAAATGAATTTAGCAAAGTATCAGGATGCAAGATCAACACCCATAAAAATAGCTTTCTTATACTCCAAAAGTGATTCAACTCAAGAAGAAATCAGGAAAATCATCCGATTTATGTTAACCTCAAAAATATTAAATACTTGGGAATTAATCAATCCAAGGAGGTAAACAAGCTCTACAATAAAAAACCACAGAACACTGAAGAAAATAATTGAAGAAATTCTTATAAGATGGAAAGACACCCATGTTCTTCGATAGGCAGAATTAATATAAAAAAAAAATGGCTATACTACCAAACACAATATGCAGATTTAGTGCAATAGCCATTAAAATACTAATAAAATTCTTCAAAGAATAGGGAAAAAAATCTTAAATTTATTTGGAAGAATAAGAGACCCAAAATAGTCAAAACAATACTAAGGAAGAAAGCAAAGTAAAAGACATCCCAATACCTGACCTAAAATTATGTTACAGAGCTATCATAACAAAACCAGTATGGTATTGGCATCAGAATAAAAATGAAGACAAATGGAATATCTACAAAAACTTAGGGATGGAACCACTATATGATCCTGCTATTCCACTAATGGGTATTTTCCCCCAAAATCTAAAATCAGCATACCACAGTGACACAGCTACGTCAATGTTTACAGCTGCAAAATTCATAATTGCTAAATTACAGAATCAATTCAGAAGTATGTCAGTAGATGAATGGATTAAGAAATTTTGCCATATGTAAATATAATATTATATGTTATAATATATTCATAACATATATTATATTATTTAAAAAATATGATGTTTATAATATATAACATATTATATATAAATATAATTTAAATAATATATTAAATAAAATATTAAAATGTAATTTATATTATATATGTTATATATACATCAAAATACCTAAAATATTTATATTATATTTTATATAGTAAATAAATATATATAATATATGATAAATATACAATTTATTTTATAATAAATTATATATTTATATTTAATATTCAATAATATTATATTTCTATAATAAATGACATATTATTTATATTATATTTAATTATATATTTATATAAAATAGACATAATATATTTATAATTTATATATATCATTTATCAAAATAATGTATCCTTTTGTTTTCTAATTAAAAGCATGGTAGCAAAAGTATTTAAACTTCAATTAAATCTTGTAATTGAAGATAACTTGAAGAACCAGCACATAAAAGGTAAACAAAAAATTATTATTTTATTACATCAAATATATAATTCACTTCAGGCATTTGATTTAACTCTTGTCATCTGCCAAAAGAATAAGAAATATTGGAAATTGTCCACTACAATTTACTTTTAAAGACAAAGGCCTATTAATGCTAGGATATTACTCATAGAGTGTATAGATAAGTAACTGCCTTATATCTCTCCTGCAGTAAAACTGAGAGTAGCATGTTTTAGTAGTTTTGTTTGAGAGCATGCTATTTATTTTGTGATACAAAAAGTACCATGTGTACTTCAAGCTTCTCACTAAGTGAGGCTCAGCATGATTATCTACAGTTTTACTTTTGTGTTGCAAAAGTAAAATCAAACATGCCTTCTACAAAGAAAATAAGGCCTGAGTCAGAGAGCTTGGAAAAAGGCTCAGAAAGAATGCCAGCTCATCAGGAGGGAGAGTACATCATTGGTGATATGTGTGCTGTCTAGATGTGGAGCCCATATTGCCTGAATATCTGAAATAGACTAGACATCTTAGAGTACATGGGCACAAGTCACATGGTACATTTTGTTCTGAGAAGATCTTCTGCATTCATTGTGACAGCAGAATTCTCTTTTCCAGTCACTTGTCTTTACTCCTTCACACATACTGAGATGATATCAGCCATCCCTCAGTGCCCCACAGAACTAATACCTTAATATATTCAATGACAACTTAAGTACTGATACTTGAATTTACTTTGATGCTATGATGTTCATTGATTTTATTTCTTAATATTACTTAGGAAGTGGTCCTTTGGTGTCTGGATACCTTCATTCCCTTGAATTCTTTGCAAAATATACAGAGAATATATATGAATATATATATATATATATATATATATATATATATATATATATATATATCTCACAAACATTATACATATATGTACATATATATATATATATATATATATATATAATAGTAATAATGGGTCAATTGTGAACAACTCATATGGGTAAGAATAATTTTCCACATGATTTTCAAGGACTATTTTCAATTTCTCAAACTATATTATTATTATTACTTTCTTACATAGAAGAAAAACAGGGCCTAAACTTTATGAGGAATAAGATCACAAGCTTATGCATGGTAAAACAAGAGTTAGAAACAGATATCTTAAATCTCCAAAGTTTATCCCCAGTAACCAATAAGAGTGCCTTCTTCTATCCATATTCTTATTTTAATTTTATCTTTACAAAATACCTACTCTATTGAGAACTATTTAAAGAGTTTGTTTGGAATCGCTGATTTGAGAAGACAGCCATAGACCACATTTTCAGATACAGAGTAAAAATAATGCAATACAAAATGAAATTCATCATAGGTTTGGAAGAAATATTCAGGCATCTAAATGATATTTGAGTATAAGATCTTACAATCTAATATTTGAAGGGCTCATCCACACTACTAAATATAGTGAATTCTGAATATAGTTTATCATTATCTATGCATGAAGAACAAGGAAAATCAGAAATAATAATTTCTAAATCATTAAAACCAGAGAACAAATCAGGTGATTACTTCTCATACTTGTAACTCCATATTTGTATTTTAACATAATTTTAGCTTCAAATTTGCATATAATAGGTGCACAGTTATATAAATATGCAGTTATTCAGCATTTGGTTTAGAACCTACTTAATCATGGTTTTAAACATAGCTTACACTTATTAGTTGATTATGATTTTTTAAATTTGTTTCTAGTTTGATTTCCAAAGAAATCCTAGAATGTTTTCTTAGTTTTCTCAAAACTGGTAGTAAAGAATGGGGAAGTAAGATATGTATTAAAAATCAAGATGAAGTCTTGAACACATGAGATATTTCTAATTTATCAGTGGGAAATAGAATTCTATCAGATTGTAAGCCACATTTCTGGTATATTTCCTCCAAAAGAGTGACTTTTGTTGTTTATCTGTTTGTTTGTTTGTTTTTTCTCAAGTTTTTTTTCACTCCATCAAACCTCTCAGATTTTCAAAAATTCATTCTTATTTGACCTCTAATGTCAATCCAAGTTTGACCCTCTTCCCACTTTAAATACAAAAAGACAACGAAAAGAGAATGTGTTATGTAGCATTCTCCAGCACATATTGTGTGTGTGTGTGACATTTTTGTATGCCCTTTTTAATATGTATTTATTAATCCTGCTATAATCTTTAAAATGACAAGTGATCTGTTGATTTTCTAGCTTTCTTATACTAATATCAGATTTATGGAGAAAAAAATATTTGAGATTGAGAAACATTCATGAACACATACTTAATATGAAATTAAGAAAAGTTGAAAGTGGAAGACCCTAACTCTTGGAAATGATATAGAGTGATAGGAAAATGAATTATTTCCTGAATTTTAATTTGTACAAATTCCTTTTTGAGTCTTTTTGAAAAATCATCAGTTTTCCTTATGTTAAAGAAAATTAATATAATACTGATAACTTACTGATAGTAATATATTTGTCATACACATTGATAGGTTAATATTATAATACTAACATGTTAGGAATGTAACTTTTTATCCAAAGTATGTTTATTTACCTTTTATTTCAATAGTTAAAGATGGTTAGACAGTAAATGCCAATCATGTGATATGAAATAATTGATGGGGGGTATCTTTTTTTAAACTTTTACAGACAATTTAATCTTTGTCTGGAAAATAAATTAGAAACCTAACTAGCATTCTGAAATGCAAGAAGAAAACAACTCAAATCTCTTGTGATAATTTGCAACCAAGAGTGAGCCTGCTGTAACATAGGCATAGAGATTCAATTTATACCACTTTGCAAATGTGTGGATTGTAAATCAAGGAATTAAATTGAAACTGGATTAATAGCTCTAACCTAATTTTCTTTAATATAAAGCACTACTCAACTAGATCCTTGGAACTTCACAGACATAACTCAATGAAAAAAATATTTTTTTAAATTTTAGTGATAAATAATAAAAAGGTACATCATGAAAAGTCAATAGAAATTAGAAAATGAAGAGAGTCTCTTATAAAATCAGTATTTGTTTTTGCTGGATAATATAAAATTAATCTGTATAAAATATCTTTCAATTAAAAATAAAATTACTAGGGAATAAAATATCATCACAAATTAAAACACACTTAGACAAATACCAATAACTGCTTTTTGATATTTTATATTTAAAAAAAAAAAAATCAACATTACTAATGTTGTTAAGAACCTAACAGGGTATTGTGGCACACACCCATAAGTCAAATGACTTAAGAGGCTGAGGCAGAAGGATGGCAAGTTTGGCACCAACCTTAACAACTTAGCAAGGACCTTAGGTGTTAGTGAGACCCTGTCTCAAAATAAAAAAAAAAAAATAAAAAGTGCTGGATTTGTGCTTCAGTGCTTAAGTGACCCTGGATTCAATTCAATGTCTAACACACACACACACACACACACACACACACACACACACATACATATATAACCAAAGTTGTATTTCAGATGTCATAATTCATTTTGAAAAGATGAGGAGATGGAAAAGAAAAAACAGAGGTTGAGAAATATGGTGGTGAATAGAATGAGAATCACTATATTCAACTTCTTTCCCGAAGAACAGAATAAAGAGCTATTGAGTTTTTTAAATTATATGAGGAGATCATAGTTTAAATAAAAATGTTGTTATATCTTTAAAGAATGTTTAGGTCCCTCCAGGAAAGAAATATACAGTATCAAATATTATTGATGTCACTTCTACACTAATCTATGTTTGGGTGTATTTCTGTTTCTGTCTCAGTCTATTTCTACCATCTCTCAGTATCTATCCATAAAAACAATTGATATGAACTGTTCAAAATTGCAAAACATGCATCTGTTGTGAGTATAACACTAATTCCTATGTTCTACTAAATCAAGTGACTCAAAGAGAAAGAAAAGAGAGTGCTTGACACTCTGGAAGATGCCTCATGAAAGAACTTTTGCTATTCATGCTCTTTGACATATTTTCCCTAATTAATTCTGTCAGTCATTGAAGTCCTTGCCCTCAGAAGTCATGTCTATATTCTATGTACCTTGACATTAACAGCAGCTATTTTTTTCCTCAAAGACTTAAGGAATATAGAAAAGTATCTTCATAGGAACTGAATGGGTTTAGTCACATGAGTGGATTTTAGTTATATCTCTTACGTTGTCAGCACTGATGGCTGGATCATGAGAGAAATGGGCATTCATTCTTTAAAAACATTTTGCTTTCAGAATTATAATAATGAAATTCTTTCTAAGTGTATGTAGTATCCAGAGTAAGGGTCTTTCCTGACTGTTCTAAGAATGGTGCAAATGAAATTTGAAAGAATAACAAAGAAGGTATCAAAATGAAGGTCAGGTATGTTACTAGTAAGGACAGAATGTATGCTTGATCTGTGTCTGTGATAGTCTAAAATTCTGTAGTTTATTCACAGATGTCCTTCATGACTTTCAAAGACATATCCATAAGTACCTCATGCCTTACTCCCACAACCTTGTCATGATCTCTTTGTAATTGCTCTATAAAATCACATAAGATATGATATTGACATAGCTTGTATTTGACATTATAATGAATAGCAAATATTAAATTTTCTCAGCGAACTTCCATATAATCATAAATATTGCTTTAGTACAAAATACCTCCAATTAATCAAATCCTGCATATTCATCAATGAACAAACTGTCACTCAGATCCTTAATGTTGATATCTATTAGTGGAATGTTCTAGTCACAAGAACAAGCTATTTCAGAGTCAGACAGTATAAGTTAGAAAGTTCTGTGGTATGGTATATGCATGGAAACCTCCTTGTCTGATAAATTATTTATTCAAGTTAGTAACAAATATTTTCATTTTTGCTCTCTGAAGTCATATGAATAATAAATTTTTCAAACTAACTGAATGATACTAAATATTTTATCATTGGCAAATGATAATACCATGTTAATCAGATTTCTTTGATTATTCAAATGTTTTATAATAAATATTTATTTCTAAAATTTGCTAGTCTAGACTTAAACTAATATACTAAAGGTAAAGAAAATTATCCAAGAAAAGTAACATCTGTTTTGTAATGTTCAGGAAGTTAGCATCCTTTGATACCAATATGTATCCATTAGTCTCAGCAAGGAAGCTAGCTAGCTAGATAAGTGGGGCAAACTAAAGGAACCAATTATAAACTTTACTACACTGGAAATGGAATTTTAGGAAGGTCAAATTTCATTTTGAGGATTGAGCTCACATTTTTAAATTATTAAAGTGGCATTAAATATTAACATTAAAGTTTAATATCATTTTCCTTCTTGCCTAATTCATATATGGATTGGGCACATTCACTTTGTTCATATCAAGGCAGTTAAAAGAATCACATTGTAGTTTGGGGCTGTGGCTCAGCAGTAGCACATTCACAGGACATGTGTGAGGCACTGGGTTCGATTCTCAGGACCACTTTTAAATAAATAAAACAAAGGTTTGTCAACAACTAAAATAATAATAATAACCACAATAATAATAATAATAAATAAAGAGAATCACTTTGTACATTTTACTCACTAGAGTCAATGAGGAAAGCCAGTGTTTTAAGTTGTGATACTCAGAAGTGGCAGGTTTTTCACCCAGTATACAATTTTTATTTCATCAGCCATTCTTGAAAATCTTCCAGAGATTATTTTTGACATAGTCATATTTTTGGCTAATAATGACAAGTTAAATTTTAAGATATGAATGTACACTTTTCTTCATATATTTTCATTTTCAAAATATAATTTCATTTTTTTACTGAAGCCCTTCTGATGCATTTGAATTTATTTTATGCTACCCTTGCATAATTTAGAGGATAAAATTTTTATTATTAGCCTATGAAGTATAAGATTTTTCTTTCTTTGCAAACAATTTTTACACTTATATTCATATAATGTGATTATATTTGAATGCAAAAGAGATCATTAATATGGAATTAAATATGTCATATTCAACTGTATAGGGAATGTATACCACAAATTACACATTAGCATAGAAATTAGTGTCTTCCTGGGACAGGAAATAAAACAAATACTTAAGTGTTTAAATGGATATATTCAGAATAAATTTGAAGGTTTTTTTTTTCTTTCCCATTATATGTCTACTTATGGCTACCTATGTGGTCATAATTTCCCCATTCCAATATAAAGGAATGGCTAACATATATTTAAATGTGATTGGACATAAATTTAGAGTGAGTAAATGTCTCTTTTTTATAAGTAAATTTGTATTTTTAATTTGCATTTTTTATTTGTTCTTTTAAGATATACATGAAAGTGATTGTATTTTGGATACTAATACACAAGGGCAGAGACTAGAAGTTCATTGTATTAGACAAAGGGGAATGAAGGGAAGGGAGATGGGATGGGAAGAGAAAAGATAATAGAATGAATCAGATATAATTTTCCTACGTTCATATAAATAATGAAACTCCACATCATGTACAACAACAAGAATGGAATCCTAATGACAATAGGTCACACTCCATGTATATATAATAGAAAATCTCTTCTTAATAATTATTAGATTTTAATAAAGAAATTTCATAATAAAGTTCACTGTTATGTAGGGAACTAATATTCAAAATATTTGGTTTTCAGATCAATATTTATCAGTTGCCAGGAACTTGGTGCCTGTGAGTCCCTATATTTTTCTCTTTCCTAGTATACTCATACTACACAAATGTTCTTAACATTGAACGTATGCTGAATGTCTTTAATTAATTATTTATTTATTTAGGTACCAGGGAATGAATCCAGGAGCACTTTACTCCTGAGCTGCATCCCCAACCCTTTTTATTTGTTTATACTTTTATAGAGAGACAGGGCCTCACTAAATTACTTTGGGCCTCCTAAGCTGATGAGAGTGCTTTTGAACTTGTGGTGCTCCTGCCTCAGCCTCCTGAGCCACTGGGATTGGAGGCATGAACCACCACACCTGAGTCGTCTTTTATTTTAATTACATTTCTCAGATGTATACTTAAGGAGAAGAATAAATTTGTTTTTACTGATTTATCAACTGTAATTTAATTTTGATTGTAAAGAAGACTATCAACATTTGAATTTACTAGTATTTTAAAGTACATTGCAAGTAACAACAAACTCCACAGTTTCCTTGTATATTAACATTAAATGTAGTATGCAAAATTAATAAAATGTAATTTTGTAATTTTGGATTTATAAGCAGATTATTCCAAGAAAGTCTTCATTTATAAACTTCATAGTAGTGAAATTCAGTGAATCCATTGGAAAAAATTGAAAGTTTTTTGTATGTAATATCTAGACTATCATATAATCAATATAAAATTGTTTTATAGATTAATCATATTTGTTTATGTTTTCAAAATATTTGAAAATATATTTGGAGAGCTTGCACTCTTAATGATTTTTTTCTTATGATATCTTAATTAAAATTCTATAAAATATAATTGTTGTAACAGTTCTCATGTTCACTAGAAGTGTGTTAATTTCACATAAGAACACCTTATCTCAGATATTATCTCTTGTCTCTGTCACTGAATCCAGTAGATTTGATAAAATGTGTTTTTCAGGGAAATAAAAGAAAGCTCCATGATCACCCAACAACAACACTGTTACTTTACAGCCCAGTAACTTCAGACTCTGCTTTTTGCGAATCAGTGTGGGTGTGAGGAGAGCTACCTTGATCACATCTTAGACTTAAGATTTTTATGTTTTTCTAGGGCTAAGATTTTCTAAGCAAGGCAGTTAGCTGTCACGGAGAAACTACATTCCTATTATGCTGTCCTGTGAAGCATGACATCATGACTAAAGATGAAACATATATACTGGATTGCAGACACCTGAGTTGAATTTTCATAGACTTTCTGAAGGAATAAAATCTCTGAGAACAGAAAACCATTCCCCATAATTTAAGTGGATGCCCCAATTATTGCTTGGAAGAGAAAGGACAATCAATAATTTTTCTGAAAGACAAATGCTACAGATACATTGTAAATTGCTTAGATCTTGTAGATTTGGTCTTAATAAAAAATGCCTAGTCACAATATTAGGCAAATTCGTTACAATATTAAAAGCAAATATTATCAACACCCCAAATTCATCTAGTCACAATATTAGGCAAATTCGTTACAATATTAAAAGCAAATATTATCAACACCCCAAATTCATCTAGACCAAAAAAATCACCTTATGTATATAAAAACATGTAAACAGGATAAATATTTGTATTGAATCATTGAGTTTAGAAAGGCCTTTTTTTTTCTTCTTAATAGCCATGAGTTGTACAAAATTATACAGGTGAGAATTCTGATGTTTGTGAAAGTCATATAGAAAATAAGTGGTGAATTCAAGGTAAATTGTAAGTATTTATATCCTGGTTTCTAAAAGTTATATTTTTCATTTCTGTTCAACAGTTATATTTCCGAGTTTATGCAAATAGCTTTAATGCTTGGATATTATATATTCTCTTGACCTTTTTCTAAAAAGTATTCTTTTTGTCATTTTAATAATTTAACATTTTATTTAGTGTTTCAGTATATGTTAAAAATAATTGCCGAATTATAGGTTATAAATTTAAAGCATAACAGGAGATAATCCTGAGAATTCTGACATATTAGTCTAATAGAATAATAAGCTCTAAGATTGTAAGAATACCTTGAAAATCCAGGCATAAACCTACCATGCTAAATAATCTGTAAAGTCTTTTAATCAATTACTTGATTTGAATACTTTATCCTAGATTTTCTGTTAGAATGTAGGAGGAAAGCAAATCAGTGAACACAATTTTGAGAACATTCATTCATGCAGTGATCATAGGAAAAATAATTTTTCCTTGTTTTATTTGTCTACTATTTAAAAGACACTATGCTATATATTTGGAATAACATACCTAGCAGAAAAGAAATAAATTGAACCTTTACTTGCAATTTAGTGGTGAAGCCAATCTTTAAACAAAAAACTGCATAAGTGGTTTCAACTTTGACAAATACTGAAAAGTGTTAGCTGACATTGTTAGATATAATGGAGAGATCTCCTAGTGGAGAGTGTATATTTTTGAGAGCAAATTGACACATTTTGCGATTTCTTACTTAATTCAAGTTGATTATCTCTTATGTATGCCCACTTTTTATACATGGATTAAATAAGATGCTAAGTATTCATGTAAATAAATAATATACAACAAAGAAGAAACATGAACTCAAATTAGACTGACTTTAGTTTCTGTTCTTTTCAATATTATACCTAGTCTTGCATATGAAAAAGAAAAAGAATTGACAATGCATTGGAATAGAATGAAGTTAAATTGACAGATAATGGGAAGATAAAAAACTTTGGCAGACAGATCAGTAGGCATGCCTTCCTAAGTCATGTTAACATCTGAGACAAAAAGAAAAATACTGATCCTGCCTGAATTTATGCTTTGAAATTTTACTTTTAGCACTATTTTTTTAAAAAAATGATGCATTTATCTTGATTATGAGAACTTTTATATCTCCTTACATTTTGGGCCCAAGGGAATATCTTAGTCACCTGACCATTATCTCAAACTTGTAGGAGTAGGAAGAGGACAAGGCTTTGAGGTTATATGCAAAAGAATGGTAACAGAATCAACCAGGTAATCAAGTGGCTAAAAAGAAAAATATGCGCACATAATAAATAACAAACAAAGTCTTTATTAGTTTTATTAATTTACACAAATACCTAGTGTCTTAGTTGATTCATGTAGAAAATGGGGAAATAAATATGGGATAATCAATATGAATTACCATAGCAAACACTAGAGATCTTAATGAGATTAAGTACTGTTTTGAGTAGATGTAATATAAAGAAAAGTGAAAAATTAGGAGATGTTGTTTAAAGTTTTGACACTATAGATTTTGAAGGAAGTGAAGTTATTTTTAATTTTAATGGAAATAACTAAAACTTTTCATGATGCCAATTAAAATAGCAAATATTTCTTCCTAAAAATAATACTGGAGTTATGTGAGGGCTCACTTCAACTCAATAAGTTTTATTAGTGTCTGTGTAAATGAAAAAATAATTTGTATGATGTTAAAATAAGTTGAATTTTCCTCAGTGTTTTATGACATAGAATCATACTTTTTATCACATAATTTAAAGTTTTTTAATCAATTTGATGCCCAGTTTTAATAAACTACATGAAATAAGAGCCAGGAGGCAAATCCCACACTAAGATTCCATATTTATTTTGCAAAGAAGCTCATTGTCATGTAATGAATTTCTATAAACCATGATTGTTAGAAACTTAAATTTTAATTACAAGAGATAATTTATAATTATTGTGGCTGCTTTTTTCCAGAGTCTCTAACAGCTTCTATGATAAATGATTGTTATGTGCAATACGGTCTGTTAACAACTAAATTAGAACATTCCAACCATATGTCTATCACTACAGGCAAAGTCCAGGAGGAGGATGAGATGATAAAGACATAGGATAAGTTCTCCTCATAATTAAATGGAAGTAGAAGCTGCTGGGATGACAAATCATAAATGAGATATGAAATTATTGCTTCATATGTTTAGAGATTAAAAATGTGGAAATTCATAGAAATATATGCAATTCCAGGAATTAAAGTAAATAATTTCCACTCAGAGAAATATATGTACTTCACCCAAATCTTCTGAACATAAGATCAGATGGAAAATTCATTAAATCCAGCATAAAAGCTTCAAATCATAAATCTGGGTGAGGTTACACCTTTTAAAACTGCAAATTGAAGTTAACAGATCAAAATCAATTAGCTCTGCTAATCTGTTCACAAAGGTGTAAATTCTTAATCAGAATTTATTACAAGGTTGACAATGTAATTTAACAGCAGAACTTAAATCTTGATTAGACAATTCAACTTTCAGACTCAGGTTCATTTTTTTCTTGTTTCTTTTCTTGAAGAATATGAAAAACCATATTTTAGTGTTAGCCCAATCACACAATTATGACATTAAATGCATATAATACATATAAAGGTTTTAACATACAAATAAAATATAATTTATATGCTAGAAATTATATTGCTTAATGCCAATTAGGACTTAGGAATGTTTAGTGAGAGCTGGCTTTGTATATTCATATTATGGGCATAGTCTTTTATCTCAAAATGGACCAGGCGGTAATTTCCACTAAAATTCTTTGTTTAGAAACCATCTCAATGATATTATTGATTTTCTATGATAAGGAGTACTTGAGAGCATTGAAGTATCTTTTGTAATGCAGTCAGCTGCTCATTTGCCACTGCCACTGGTGGAAAGTGTTGCCCTGAGCTTTAAATTGTTTAACAGAAAGATCAGTACCCTTAGATATTTTTCAAATTACACAAAACCAATTTCTTTCAAAAATGACATATAGCTGATTTGTGGTGTTTGACTTGAATCCAACTGATGCCTATCATAGTGAAAATAAGTTATTCAGAGTAGATATTGTGAATACTATAAAGGTTTCTATGTCTCCTTTTGTTTGAGCAACAAAATTTAGTTCTTAACTTACATGAGAGCACGTATTCCTGCATATGAGAATAAACTTGTGGAAAGCTAATTGTATTTATTTTTAAATTTTATTCTTTAAAAGTGTCTTAGAATTTGGATGTATATGCTTTATGTGTTATTTCAAGTATTTTGTTGTATCTCTCTTTTGCAGGGAGAATCCCGGGGATTGAACTTAGGGGTACTAGACCACTGAAGCACATCCCCAGACATATTTTTAAATTGTATTTAGAGACAGGATCTCACTGAGTTGCTTAGCACCTCACTGTTGCTGAGGTTGGCTTTGAACTCTTGATTCTCCTGCTTCAGCCTCTGGAGCCACTGGGATTATAGGCATGCACCACTGCACCTGGATCTGTTGTATTTCTTGATCTTGAAAATTTTCATTCAAAATTTCGTTAATTCATAAAATTATATCATTTGCATATTATTATTTATTAGAAGATTACTACATAATGGGAACCCTCTAAAAATTGGTTGAGAGGAGAAAATGAGATATATTTTCTGCTTGAGAAAAGCTGAACTTCATGGCCACAGATATTTCAGAGATATAGTTTACAGTATTTTAGACATAACACAATCCTAACAATTGACTTCTAGATGAAGAAAATGCAGTCCAGACAGGTTGAATGACTCTTCAAAGTTAATAACTAATTGCTATCAGACTCTAATTGTGTCTGATATAATTTCAACCATAATTTAAATCTCCAGTCATTGGTCACTTCTATAATCCTTCAATTATATCATTATATATATATATATATATATATATATATATATATATATATATAACATGTATCATATATAATCAATTATATGTCATATATATCATATGTACATTTCTATATGTATCATATATACATTGAGTGAAAGAGGGAAGTAGGGAGAGAGAGGGAAATTGATAAATATCAATAGTAATTTTCAAAGAAAGTTGCTACACATATTAATTTAATGCTAGTTTGAAATGATGATTTTCAGAAAATGTTCTCACTGTTTAGGACAAATCTGCCTTTCTGTATTAATTTTTGGTATGCATTTTGTAGATCTAAAATGATAAAGGTTCAAAATGTCAAAGAATCATTATACAGAAACCAGCTTTCTAATAGATGTCTGTGTAGAAAATGTTTTAGCTAATCTGATTGATTCTCAGGCTATTTTGAAATCATCAGTGGACCTTAGAAAGCCTTCTAAAGAGAATTTATTTTCAACAACCCCTCAGGTTAAAATGGTTAACAGCTGAATTAAGTGCTGTACCTTCAGTGACCTGAAAGGGGAAGGGAAAGAGCACAGTGGAATAATTTGTAGAGATGTTATACTATGTTCTCATTAAACACAAAAGGAAGGAAATGAAGAGAAGCTTGGTTTCTGAAAAACAGAATTTTAGACTTGGAAATGATCTTAGGTAAAATTGTATATATTTTCTATATGTCCAGTACTTTGCTAAACACTTCATATTCCATATTTAATTGTCATTTCCACACGCATGATATATAGAATTTTATATTGTTCCTTTGACTAATGCAGGAATCAAACTATTATAATCTCCCATTCTTTTTAAAGTAAGGCAATGAAAATTCAAAACCGGAATTCAATATCCTCGGTATCCCTTTCTAACTCAAGAGATTGGAACCTTATACTTTCTTGATCCTTTAACTCTACTTTAGCAGATAATTTCCTCCATAAAAACTATATGTGTGCATTGAGATATGAAGAGGTTGATCAATTAATCAATTGGTAGTAAGATATGAATTTATATATACATCAATAAAAATTGTGCATAGGAAATCTGTAGGGTTTTCCTAACAAAGTTAAGTATAACATACACATATATTTGGAATATTCTACATTAGAAGCCATATTATTTTCTGTTGTTATTTGGATGGATTCAGATTTATGTGAATTTACATTTTTAAAAAAGTCCATGTATTTTCTTATTGACTTTGTAAAATATAAGTATAATCATTTCCCACAAAAAAATGTTTTAACATTAAGTAATGATGCTATTTGATTTGACTTTTGTAATCATAAGCCTTGGAATTTGTGAGACATTATAATAAATATATATTTGTTTGATGATGCAGTAAAACATGTTTTTATGTTATTCTCTGTTACAAAATAATTTTGACAAGAGCAAAGAGATATACTGCTATGTATATTGTTGATAAGCATTTGCGAATTCTAACTTAAAATTCTTTCCATATAGTGACTGGAGTTGTAGTTCAGTGGTAGAACACTTGCTTACCACATGTGAGACACTAGGTTCCATCCTCAGCACCACATACAAATAAATAAATAATATATTGTACTCATCTACAAATGAAAATATTTTTAAATTTTTTTTCAAATAAATATGGATGGAAAATAAAACTTTCCTTTTCTGGCCACAGAAATAATTCACTTTCACTTTGCAAAATAAGGATACATACACACATACACACATACACACACACACAAGGTTAAAAAGTCATCTGCAATTTATTCATTTAGTAAAAATCTCTGTCATTCATAAAATATGACCATGTGTAAATGTGTTTATGGGTGTACCAATGTATGTGTGAGTATGTGTGTGTGTTTAAAAATATAGTGTGCCTGCTCCTTTAGGACATCAGTTTTACATATCAATTCATCATAAAAGTCCTCTGTATCAATAACTTTTAAATAAATACATGGTTAACAACTTCATCTCATGAAATAAAATTTGGTCTAGTTTAGCTAAGGCTGAGAAAAATCATTTATCCATATCTTCCTAAGGATTAAAAGGATAAAATTAATCATTGCCATTCTCTATTGCTACTACTCTTTAAACTAACAGGATGTCTTTCTGGTTTCCTTTGTTTGGGCACTTATGATATTGAATATTAGTTCATAATATAGAACACAAAATAATTCCTGAGAAGACACTAAAGTTTTATTTTTATGTCAACACTGAAGACATTTTGAAGAGGAGATAAGTTCAAAATTAAATTCATGTGTAGACATACTATAGGGCAAGTATCTTTTTTTTTAATTATCAGATTTGGTTTCAAATTTAGGGGCTGGAAAGAAGTGCTGATCTAGGCAAGGGGGAGCAACAGGATGCACATTGAGTCTAAGGAAGGCCTGGGGGCCTAGGGTTAGTGGGGAGGCCTACTTGGCTCTGAGAAAAGGGAAGCAAGGTACTCCCCTGAGTGCTGAGGAAAAGGCACTTAACTCAGTCTCCTCTTGCCCCCATCCACAGAAAAGCTGGAGTCCATCTCTTGGTCCCATTTAATGGCCCAGTGGCTTTTCCTGGTTGAGCCTCTGGAAGAAGCTTTGCCAAACTCATACATGCTGATCACAATGACATAGGAGGGAGCAGCCTTGATGATCCTGGCATTGGGGGCGAGGACATGGGGAGCCTGCAAAGAGTCCCTTGGTGCCTGATTCAGGCCATATCCTCCTCTGAAGCCACAGGTATATAGAGTCAGCTGTAGGGACTCCACCCCCACAGCCTCTACAGCTCCCAGGGCAATCTGCCACTGCGTATTCTCCACATTAAAGGTAGAGTCGAGAGGGCAGCCACCATCCTTGAGATGCTGCCAGCTGCAAAGGGGACACATGGATGTCTGGCCATGTTTTTTGAGCCTGTTCAGCCAGCTCTTCACCAGTTCATATTTGAACCAGTACAGAGCTGAGAAAGGCACATCTCAAAGCATTGTGGAACCCCAGCCCAGCCACAGTGAGTCTCAACCACCCTGAGCCACTGCAGCTGGACACAGGTGCGGTAGCTCACGGTATTGATGCATGCTGACCTTGCAGCTTTGTCTGCACAAGTTCCAGGGGGCTGACAATTCTCACAGTGCCCAAGTCAGTTACTGTGCCAGCAACCATTGGTGCATAGAGGTCATAAGTTAGGGCTTGCCTACAAAAGAAGGCCTTGAGTTGGTCATAGGTGGTGAGTAGATGGTCATAGATGGAACAGTCATCACCAGGGTGGGTAGGAGGTGGATCCACAGGGTCCTGATGCTCTCATGCCTCAAAATCTCCACAAAAGCATCCACAGTGCCGATGACATGGATAGAGTCATACAACCAGGTGATACAGGGTAACATCTGAACTTGGGTAATGGGGCTCCAGGACACCATTGCAGTACTCAAGGCACTTCCCTGTAGATTGGAAAGAAGAGGGTGATTTGGTGTAAAATAGGCTCCAAAGTCTCTAGGTAGACATTGGCTTGTTTCTCATTAGCTTTCATCAGTAGGCATCACACAGCACATCCAACAGTGTCATGAGACAGAGGTGACCACAGCTCCAGGCCCAGAGGCCACTATCTATTGGAGAAGGCTAATGCTCCCAAGATCCTGGTCAGCCATCTTGTTGTTTCAATCTTGACTCTCTGCAGGTGCTGGCCCCTGGAGGCACCAAAGGGCCCAGGGGGTCCATAGTGCTTCCATGAACCATGTGGGGCACCTTCATGTTCACCCTTAGAGCAAGCACCTTAAAGAATGATAAATAAGGAAAATTCTCTAATTCTGAAGGTGAGATACCTTGAGACAGTGTTTCTAGATCTTATGTAATTGTGAATCGCCTTGGGTACCTACTAATAAGTAGAATTGATTCAGTTAGGTCTTGAGTGAAAGATAGGCTTTACATTTCTAGGAATGTCCTAGTAATACTTGCTGTCTGTGAACAACTCTTTTAATTGCAGGGTTCTAAGTACTCAACTAATAGCTCTATGTGTTGGCTGATACCTTAGGGTATTGTGCCAGATTTCTAGGTAATAAATTTAAGAAAAAGTAGTAAATATTCAACTAAAAGTCTCACATTAACTTATGTAACTATCACACTTTAACAAATTACCACAAATTTAGTGACCTAAAAAACAAACATCAATTCTATTATTTTAAAGTTCTGAATGTCAGTAGTCTGTAATAGACTAAAATCAGGTCATTGGCAGGATTGCATTCTTTTTGGAGTCTATAAGAGAGCACCCATTTCCTTCTCCTTTTAAGCTTTTAGAAACTCTCCAATCAGTCATTAGTCTCATTTCTCCATCTGCAGAGTTAAATATCTCATTCTGAGTCTTCCAAGTCTTCTAGGTTATAAAGTAACACTATATGGTATTAGGGACAGAACCCTATTAAAATAAAAATAAAAATTTCTGGAGTGGACTGCTAATATTTTACCCCAAAGAGTTGCCTATCAGCTTGATTTCATAAGAGTAATTATCAAAGCCAAAGAGTTATGGTATCCAAAACCTGTAATATATTAGTTGGTTTAGTTCCACTCCTGGTCATTTTATTCATGAGTAAGGATCTCTATAGGTCTAACATTTTTTTTCCTCACTGTGTCCATTAATTATGACTCAAAAATATGGATTTTTAAAATCAACTCAGTATCTCTAAGTCATTCCCTTTCTTTGTCTTTCTATTTTGAAATTAGGCTCAACAAGTTTAAAACATGTTCTTTTAGTTATTCTCAATTATACAGTTAGCTTACCAGTACAATTGTTATGCAGGAGACCCATTATTGCCAAGGACTGTGTATTGCCCTGAATATTTTTGTCCTTCCAAAATTCATACATTGCAGTACTCATCTCCCAATGAGATGTTACCTGGATTTGAAATAAATATGTAGCTATCTCTTTCCATGAGCACACACAAAAGAAAGTTTATGTAAGCACACAATAGAAAAGTGTCTGTCTGGAAGTCAGGAAGAATTCCTTACCAGACATGGAATCCACTGGCATAATCCATCTTGGACCTCCTGCAGAACTGTATGAAATAAAATTCTGTTGTTTAAATCACGCCATAAATAGTACTTTGTTAGAGTTCTGAAGCAGACTAAGATACACAAGGTGAATATATTCCAAGTTTCTGCTTTCCTGAAAAATAGGTCAGTTTCTCCAGCCTTGTGTTCAATAGTTGTGAAGGTAATGTTTAATTTACATTTAACTTTCCTTCTTTTTTTCTTCAATTGATTGAAAGCCCAGAAAGGAATAGAAAGTGTTTATGTTTTAGCCTTCTCATCTTCCATGTTTACTAATGGTGTTAGTTTTTGATTCCTTTCATTTGTGATTTTATTTTCTGTCATATGCCTGCCTGAATGGAATGCCCAAGTACTAATGTAATTATCAAAAGTAGTTTGCCATTACAGCCTTCTAGGTAGAGTCATTTCCAGTGACATTGCTCATAGATCTCATCATGAAGTTGCTGAAACATCATATCTGAAGACAAATGGATAAAAAGGTAATGTTTGATTCTTCATTATATATCATTTATATCCTCCTGCTGACACAGTCTAAAAACATCAAAGCAACACTGTTACTTTGACTTGCAGGATTCTTTATGCCGAATTAAATATTTATAAATACATGAGGTCTTCTGTGAAATTTGTCATTAGAGTCCATTTACACGGTAGAACTAGGCCTCATACTTTCTTGACCTCAATTTCAATGACATACTTGCATTTAGTATTAAGGTAACCTCTCCATGGTCACCTGTTGACCCTCCTCATCACAAAGTTCTGCTCCATGTTGCAAAATGAAAATCCAACAACTTTTCAGTCAAACTATCTTCCCACCACTCCTCATACTCTGAATCACACTTTTAATTTACAGAATTTTATTTTTTATTTTGCCTAATAAATAATTCTAATCTCGTCATTCTCAATCTTGATGTGCATGTGAATTATCTAAGAAGTTTGTTAAAAACTACTAATTCAACACTTCTCTTGTGGCTTTTCTGTCAGAGTGTCTGTTAATTGCTCAAAACTATAACCAAAACAAATAGATAATTACATGAAAAATAATGAAGTTGATTCCTCCATTCCACCACACAGACATGAACTCAGAATGGCTCATTTGTCTACATATGAAAGCTGAAACTATAAAACTCTTAGAAAAACAAAACTTAGAAGGAATCTTTCCCTATATATTTGCAAATCATATATCTGATAAGGAACTGTATACAAAATTCTTAACTCTAATAAAAAGTTAAGTATGCTAAAAATGCGTAAAATTTCTGAAAAGACATTATCTCAAAAAAATTGATCATTCATTATAATGTTAAACATATAGATACTATATGGCCCAGGAAGTCCATTTTATGTTTACTTCATAAATAAAAACATGTCTATTCAAATTTTGTACATAAATGTTTATAAGCATTATCCTAAAAACTGGGCATGACTAATAGCCCACAACTGATAAATTTATAAAATGTAAGATATCTTTATAAAAGAATATTGTTTGGCAATAAAATTAATGAAAAACTTATACAGAGCATAACATGGAAGAACATAGATGAAAACACTCCATTTGTGTTATTTTAGTAGAATTTTTCCAGAAATAAATAAAATAAATAATGAATTAATTTTCTAATTCTAAGGCTTTGCTCTTATTTCTTTACTACTTCTATAGAATTGCTGGGGATGGGAGTGGGGAAACTACTTCATTAGATATTAATGATATTGAAAAGAATGCCTATACACTAATATGAACTCCAAAGTATTATAAAGGCCTTTTGCCTTTGCAAACTATTATGAACCCCAAAGTATTCAAAAGATCTTTTGCTTTTGCTTAAATGTCACTGTTTTATACTTCATTTAGTAATATCTGCAAAATTCGACTTGCTTCTCAGTTTCCAATCTTCATCACATTCAGCCAATGCCTCACCTCCTGTTTAGGGATTTTTGAAGTGCTTGCCCCCCACTTTTCAACTCTAGCTCCATCCTGCGCATACAAACTTAACTAAAAGCAGAGTTGCATTTAGTCTCAGGACACAGACCTGTCTACCTCTGTTTTTAATGTATTTCTAATTGCAGTATCTGCTGAATTTCCTTCTAAATTGAATTTTGGGGCTCCATTCTTTTGGCCTACAATCATACACTAATCTATATAGGTATTTATGTTCCCTATTTTATTAGCAAAAAATAAGTAAACAGACAAAACATGAATGAAACATATAACTTTTACAAATATGTATTAATTCCATTTTTTTCCTATTCCTATCCACTACCCTTCCCTTCATCCCCCTTTGTCTAATCCACTGAATAAATATTACCCCTCCCCCACACCTTGTTATGTGTTAGCATCCACGTAATCCATGTACTAGAGAGAACTGTTTTTTTTGAGGGTTGGCTTATTTCACTTAGCATGATATTCTCCAGATCCATCCATTAAGTCATTACTGGAAAATATCATTAAGTCATTCTTTATGGATGAGTAATATTCCATTGTGTATTTATGCCACATTTGCTTTATCTAGTCATATATTGAAGGGCACCTAGGTTTGTTCCATAGTTTAGCTGTTGTGAATTGAGATACAATAAACATTGATGTGGCTACATCACTGTAGTATGCCAATTTTAAATCCTTTGGATATATACTGAGAAGTGGTATAATTTGGTCAAATGGTGGTTCCATTCCAAATTTTATGAGGAATCTCGATTCTGATTTCCATCATGATTGCACCAACTTGCATTCCCGCCAGCAGTGTATGAGTGTACACTTTTCCCCACATCCTTGTCAACATTTATTGTTACGTGTATTCTTTTTTTTTCTTTTCTTTTCTTTTGTATTTTTAATTATCAATTTTTATTTATTTTATTTTATTTATTTATTTTTTTTGCTTATTTACTTTTTTTGAAATATGATGTATTAAGAACTATGTAATGTTTTGAATGACCAACAATAAAAAAAACCGTGTATTTTTGATAGTGCTATTCTGACTGGAGTGAACTCATATCTCAATATAGTTTTAATTTGCATTCCTCTGATTGCCAGAAATATTAAAAAAATTTTTCCTATACTTGTTGGTCAATTGTATTTTCTTCTTTTGAGAAGTGTCTGTTTAACTCCTTTGTCCTTTTATTGACTGGGTTAGTTTTTTTTTTTTTTTTAGTGTTAATCTTTTTGAGTATTTTTGTAGTGTATAAAATATTATTCATAAACTACAATAAATGTTTCATATTATTAAATATAAAGCATAAAACATTCCCCATTATTACATCCAATTTAGCCATCAGGGCCACAAAGAACAAATTGGAAATAATTAATTACTTAGATCATTGACATATATTAAACTTTGAGTGGAATTTACTCTGGCATTCACACATAATTAACCACATTTAGTTTCTCAAAATTTTCATATTTTCTATGAGAGATATGCCTTTTAAACAATTCATTTTTCAAAACCAATCCTGAGTGTTATGGTGTTTGGAGGTGTTGCATTTGGAGGTTATAGGTCATGAGGGTAGAGTCCTCATTAATGGAACTATTACCTTATAAGTAAGTCCCAGAGAGTTTTTCCGTGCCTGTCACCACATGAGGACCCATGACCATGGGTATTCCTCAGACATTTGAATTTGTCAGCACCCTGACCTTGGACTTCCCAGTCTCCAGACCTGTGAGATAAATATATGTTATTCAGTAGTCACCCAGTTTGTGGTACTTTGGTATAGTATTCCCAAACAGAATAAGAATATAGTTAATTGATTATGTTTCTTGCATATTTCATGATTTGCATTCTGCCTCCTTTAGAATATTCAAGTATTGCTTATATTAGCAATACTTTGCTAAATCAAAATAGTGTCTCTGCTAATTTCAGCATAACAACCTTCAAACAGACTATTAAATACTTTTTTCCATTTAGTTATTTTCTGTCCCAAATATCATATTTATATTTATCCAGAAATTTGATAGTCAATATTTTTCCCTCCATTAATTTACAGGCTTTGAGTGACTTTCAAAGTTTTTTAAGACTAATGCTAAGATTCCATCATTAGCTTTCACTACTCTTTGCTGAGCTGAATAACTATTTCACTTTCTTGTTGAGTCCAGTTGTTCTCCTAATGGTATTGTCCACCTGCTTCTGAGGCTTTCAGCTTCAAAAAAGTACTTCATAATATAAAAACAGTACCCTTCAGAGAGCCATTTGTTTTCCTGTTTGTAGATGCAAAGTACATTTATGAATCATGAGTTTATATTTCTTTGAGGTTCTGTTTGAGAATAACAAAATCTCAAAATAGTAGAAGGCATTTTGTGGAAAGGTAACAATCAGTAATTTTCCAAGCTGTACTCAATTATTTTCTGATTACTTTCAATTTCCTAGTTATGTATCTTTAATTATTTGAGATGTGTATAATTATGTCCTGTATTTGTCATCAAAGGAGAATGAATATATTATACAATATGCACTGTCTCAATGTAGACAATGTGAAAATAGATTTTAAATTATGATAACATGAGTTCACAAGCACATCCATTGTTAGACTTTATCATAACACAAAATTCAGCTGTGTATATTTTATTAAATATGCTTCTTTCTAGAGTATAAGAATCCCGAGAATTGGCTATATCCTTCCTCATGACTCCACTTAACTTATCAATCAATCAGGGCTCACCATATTGCAGTCATATGTATTTGTTAAATTAATGGTTAAATATATGTTAAAAGACAAATGAGTAGTATATTTCCTCCCAGTGCAGAAATAGTGATGATTGTGATTGATAAATGGGTACATTAAAAAAAGAGAGAGAGAAAGAGAGAGATGGTATAAGAGACAGAAGAAAAAAGAAAGAATTAATCCTGGGGTTTGAGCTTGAACAAAATAGATGTTGACTCTGTTTCTTGGGAGAAAATGAGGATGAAGATTTAATATTGAATCATTGCAGGCATAAGAATGCAAGGGTTTGGAATTGTTTTGGACATATTGTATATAAGATGACTATTAAGTGTTTACAAACAAAGGCTAATAGAAATACAAAACACAAATACAAAAGTGATGAGTATCCTACCTTTGGAATAAGAATTAGAGATATTATAAATAAGAAATCTTTATATAGCCTTCAAAATCTTGATTGTTGCCTTGCTGATACATATACAATAATCGCATTAACTAACTTGTTCTTAATGAAGTGTTAATGAATTCCAGTAATTTAAGTTTTCAAATTAAATAATGGGTTAAAATTACTAAATGTTAGCATTAGTGTTAGATGATACTAGAATACAATATATTAGAAACAGCCAGAAAAAGATTAACCACAGGAGTCATTTATATTTTTAAAACGCACTATTTCCCCTATGTCAAAATAAATAAATAAGTTACTTGTCATTCTATATCTGGAAATCTCTACAGTGGTGAGTTGCTAAGTACTTTGCTATTCTTAACAAATTGTAGGCATTTGCTATTAAGAGGCAAAGAAGGAAAGATAGAGGCTACTTAACTGTTGGAATTTGCCAGAAAAAAATCAAGAATTGTTGTTTAGCCAGGCATGGTTGCACATGCTTGTAATCCCAAGACTCTGGAGGCTGAAACAAGAGGATTGAGTGTTCAATGCCAGTCTCAGTAACTTAGCAAGGCCCTAAGCAACTCAGTGAGACCATCTCTAAATAAATTATAAAATAAAGCTGGGGATGTGGCTCAGTGTTTGAGTGTCCCTGAGTTCAATCTCCAGTACCCCCACCACAAAAAGAATTGCTGTTTATAAATACATAAAAAAGTTTCTTTAGGTATACCTGATGGAAACTCATAATGCTGTTCTGTTTTTCTAATGAATATCTTCTCTTGCAATTTACTTCCTTTCACCTAATCTCTCTTACCAAAGAAAAAGGTAGGAAAATGTGCAGCTCTTCACTTTTAACATTACATTATCTCACCAGGTAGTGGCTTTGACCATGACTCTTTTTGCCATTAATGTGGCTTGCATTATACCTTAGCACATTTTAAGTTGTTAAGTTCCTGGACATGTGCAACTCTTTACCATATATTGCAGAATCTCCTTCTTACTACCCAGATACACTTAAAATTTCTTTAAAAATTTTTTTTTCTCAATCTCTCAGGTACAATCAGGCAACCTCTCACTCATTTATATATTTTTCCAATCCACTCAACCAGTATTTATTGAGTTTCTAATTTGTACCAGCCACTGAGTTAAATGGGAGAGATACACTAAAAAGCCAAAAGCAGTATCCCCACATAGTTTGTATTCTAGTAGAAGGAACACACATTAAAAGACAATTATGAATTATAATTATTGATATGTACATATAAATATTTTAAGGTAATCAAAAGTAATAGAACTGATCTTTTTAAGTATAATGTTTAAAGATATATTTATTTCTCTCTAACAGTTTGCATGCTGAGGCATTTTGGGTGTGTGTTTTCTTCATTTTTTTTCTGTTGGGCTAACTGTCTCCTTCCAATTTCTCTCCCCCTCTGCTTCAATAAGTGCCAAGTATCATAGATATACAGTGTAATTATATTAGTAACGCCTGTTAATAGATAAGTAAAACAGTTTTTTTTTTTAGAGAGAGAGAGAGAGAGAGAGAGAGAGAGAATTTTTAATATTTATTTTTTAGTTCTAGGGGAACACAACATCTTTGTTGGTATGTGGTGCTGAGGATCGAACCCAGGCCGCACGCATTCCAGGCGAGCACGCTACCCCTTGAGCACATCCCCAGCCCAGTAAAACAGTTTTTGATCAGTGCTGGAAATTATTTATTTCAAATTATGAATATTTTCATTTGAGATGCTTAGAGCTCAAGCATATGTTTACTGACATATTCACAGATCTGTGGACTGTGAAAATAATCCACAGCTACCATATGTTAAAAGGAATATTTTAGCTGATATATAAAATCCAATTTTCTCAGCCTCCTTTTGTCTTGTTTCCTAAACAATCTCATAAAATTTTCATATTGTTCCATGAGGTTTTTATTAGTATTTTAAATCATTTTATTTTAATTGTTATTATTTATTTTAATCATTACTTTTTGTAGATACTTTATTAAATTTTTGGAGATATGTCCTAGACCTCTCAAATTCTTCATTTGATGGTACACAATAAACTAAAGTGTTTAATAAAGGAAGCATTTTATTTTTTACTATAAAATAAATCAAATACAGTAACAAGAAAAGAATAACATCCTTAATTTTAAATTTCTTCTAGATCAAAATCTAATTGTAAGATTAAAGTTTTTGACCAAAACATAAAAAGTTATCAATTCTGATATCCCTTTATCAAACTTTAATGATGAGAATAATTTAATATTTATAAAAAAAATTAAATGTGATCACAGAAAACTAAAAATATAAAGTGTAGCCATGACATTCTATAATAGCTTGCATATCCAAGAGATTCAACAAATTCTTGGTAAATTAAGGAACTCCCTGGACTATGTGATGATGGGCAGAAGTTGACTATCACCACTTATACAGTCTTCTGGAAGAACTGGGCTTGGCAGACAGACATTCTTTATGGGCAGCTCTTTAGTGCTTCATAGTTTGAGGTAGGGAAAGGTATTATGGTTTGGTACCCCCGAAACACTCATAGATTGAAAACATGGTACTTATGCAGCTAGATTGAAAGTTGGGGATTGTAAGTAATGACTGGATTATAAAGATTCTGATCCCATTAGTGGATTCATCCATTTAACTATTTTCAAATTAGTTATTAATCTGTCAAATGGATTAAATCCACCCATAGGTGAATAGATTACTGGGCAGTGGGACCTAGTTAGAGGAAGTAAGTTTATCAATAAGTGTGTGCCCGAAGAAGGTTCATCTTCTCCATGTTTCCTTCCTTTCTCTGTTTCTCACACTCTGCTTCCCAGATATCAAAAGATAAGCAGTTTTGCTCTACTATGCATTTCTGCTATGACGTTTCTGCGTTGGAGAGAACTCCTCATGTACTGAACCTCTGAAATGATGAGATAGAGTGACTCTTTCCCTCCACTAAGTTATTCCTGTCAGATATTTTGGTCCCAACCATGAACAGTTGATTAATACTAACAACTAAATTATCAAAATATATGTTTTTTTTTGCTTATTAAATATTTATTTCTAAAATCTCAATTACTTGAATAGATCAATGACACTACTTTAAGAAAAAAAAAGATATGGGCAGCTTTTATACTATGGTGTACACTCAGTGATGGATTTACAGTTTGAGGGCAATCCTTGACTGAGATATAATGAATACCAATCAAGGCCTTGAGGATTGGGCATATAGCTCAGTGGTAGAGCACACACAAGGCCCTGGATTCAATCCACAGTACTAGAAAAATGAAATTTAAAAAATCCTTGAGCTATCATTTTTGATCTTTTGTTGGTATATTTAAGAAATATTTTGTCATATTTTTAAAGATTACATAAGTAATAGAATCTAGTTCTTCTCTTGTTTCAGATAAAATTTGAAAGGATGTAGGTTGTTTGATGGAAAAATAAGAATATGATTGAGTGATGGTCAGTTGCATTTGTTTTTCTTGAGTTATTCTGTCAGCTATATGCCATTCTTTTTCAGCAGGAAGGTTTGACATTAAATTGTGGTTATCTTACTGAGTGTCTGATGTTCTGTTGAACCAGGATGGATGTTACAAATTTAATTTAATTTAATCACCTTTCCCTTTCCAGGATTCTTATTTGGCATTCACATTACATAAAAAACATGTGATAATATTTTCAAGATGACATTCATGTACTCCAACTGTTTATTTGTGTGATAAGAAGAGTTATAGTTTTATTAGTGATTATCAATGCTTATAACAATATCTTTTAGAAGTTTTGGTTCTGAGTAAAATTTTTAAGGGTATTCTTTATAGAACATACTATGATGTACTCAGAAAATATTGATGGGGGACATGTGGTATACTCTGTAGATTGCCCTTTGAAGTGACATTTTTTCCAAATTCACTAGGTTGGTACAATTTAATCAGATCCATATCATGGTCTGATGGGTCCTGTGGCCCTATAAATAAAGAATTCATCAGATCACCATCAAACTCTGGTAATTCCATCAATTTTCTTTTGTTCCTTTCACAGATGTTATAAGCCCAACCAAACTTCATTGCTAACATCTAAATGTCTGCTTAGAAGACAACCCACCTCACTCAATGCAAGTGTTTTACACACACACACACACACACACACACACACACACACATACAAACACACACATATGTATACATACATATGTGTTTTATTTCAGAATCTTTTTTTGGAGGGGGGAGGTTACCAAGGATGGAACTCAGAGTGACTCCACTACTAAGCCATGTCTCCAGCCCTATGTTGTATTTTATTTAGAGACAGGTTCTCGCTGAGTTTCTTAGCGCCTGGCTGTTACTGAAGCTGGCTTTACACTTGCAATTCTCCTGTCTCAGCCTCCAAGAGGTGCTGGGATTACAGGCACGTGCCACCACACCTGGCCTGGCTATTTTAGAATCTTTATTAGTATTTAGAGATTAATTTAAGAGATGTTCAATTTTACTTAAATTCAGTGCCTGTTTTATTAGCAAAGGCATTTATTTATTCAGCAAACTAGTATTAGTCACTAATATCCAGAAACTGTATCAAATACACCCTTTAAGTGTAGGAGTATGTTTGTGTGGGAAGTGCATTTATAAATTTATAATAAAAAGTGACAATTTCTATAAAATAGGCAAGGAAAAAATATTGGTCAAAAAGCAAGAAGGTTTAACTCATTTATATAAGTCAGTATCATGTGAGAACAGCATATTGAGTAAAGGGTTAAAGAGTTATACACTGAGGTTTGAGTTATGGTTTCTTCAATTAACAATATTGTGATAGGCAGAGAGGACCTTCAGCTCCATAGCATTGCTATTAAATTGTATGAGTGATGGACACATTTATAAAACCAATGAAACTATCAAAAATAAATGGACAAAAACAATTGAACAAACAAACAAACAAAACAAACAAACAAACCATGGCCACACACTTAAAACTGCTATATACCTGTTAGTACATCTGCAAAATACAAAATTCAAGACTATGTAAAGCAGTTTTAAAGGTTTTACATTTAAAATAACAGATAATGTTATGATTTTTCACTGTAATTTTCCTTTAAACTTTTCAACTTTTATACAATAGAGATTGTATAATGAGAACAGAATTAGAAAACAACAGAAGAAACCCCTGAAATAATACTGACTGAAAATTTCACTTAATGAATCTCAGATATGAAATTACAAATCAAGTAATCTCAGAGAATTGTGGTGAGGATAAGTGCAGAAAATATTCCTTTTACTTAGGTATATCTATATACTTGACATGTCATTTTAATAGAGAAAAAAAATTAAAAACCATGAAAAAGGCAGAAAGAAAAAACACCTTATATATAGAGTAATAAATATAGGAATTATACTTGATTTCTCCTCAGATGGCACACCATTAAGAAAAGAAGGGAACAAAATATTTCAAATGATGAGAGATAAATTAATCCACTAAGTTAAACTTCTGTATCTCACAAAATTTTATTTCAAATATGAAGGAGAAATAATGACCAAATATTAATTATTTATAAATATTGACCAAATATTAATTATTGCAAAGGTCAGAGACTTGTATTTACATGAAGAAAGAAAGTACAACAAATAAAAGATGAATTGATGTATAGCGAACCTTTTATTTTTATTATTTCCAATTGGGTTAATAGATAAAATTTGATCAAAACACAAAAGTTTTCATGATCTCAAAAAAAAATTTAAAAAAACCCTACATCAAGATATTTCTTAAATTTACCAGCACACACACACAAACAACAACAACAACAACAAAAAAAAACCAATTTAGCAATTAGTGACTAAATATACTTCACATTGGACCACCTGCCTATGCCTCAGTTTGCACTAAAATCAGTCTGTCCTTGATCTACTCGGCATTTCAGGTTTTAAAAAGAAAAATCTAATAAGCAAACATATAACTTGATCCTTTAACATTTCCCTACCTTCAACTATGCGACACTGAAAATCTGCCTTTGAACAATGTCTGCCAAACCAATTCTTCAGAACCATGTATAAGAGGAAATCATCTACTTCTGTCGACCTTCAAATAGTCTAGAGAGTCCTTGAATTTACTTGGGAAATCTTTGTTGGATCTCTCAGAAGTGCTAGTAATTGTATAAAGTGCTGGATGTATAAAGTTGAACAAAACTAACCATGGTTCATATTGACTAAGATGTTTCCCATGTCCTGGCAATAAGTGCATAATAGATAATCACACTAATAAACATGTAGGAAAATGAGAATAGCAGTGTGTCAGTGTCACAAAAGAGAAGCATTCTGTACTCTGAGAAATTAACATATTTATTCATGTAGTCAACATATGTTTACGAGTGAACTCCATGTAATACTGTGTTTATTACTAAGATTCAGAAGTTGACAAATGATATAAATTCTTTACCCTCATGGACCTTATGGACTAGTAGATGTAAAGATCACAAACAATCAAGAAAAAAAAATATATATATATATATACTATATATATTATAAACATTAACATTTTTCAAAGTTCCTTTGGTTTTAGCATTTTTGCATGAATTTGGCAAAACTTCTAATTATATTTTAAGGCCTAGTATAAAAAATTATTCACTGTATTCCCTGTTAGTGAAGTGTTCACTTTATTCTATGGGCCTCACCTTAAACACTACTGCCCTAACTCAAAGCCACCATTATTCCTATTCCTTGAAAGCTAGAAAAACTGAGCCACTATTTTTTTCTTTTCACTGTGCTATTTTTTATAATCTATTCTTTGCTGAGGATCCATAGAAATAATTTTAAATACATACGTTGAATATTTTCATTTTCCTTAAATCCTTTTGGTGATCTTCCATTTCTCCTGTGATAGAAATCAAAAGATTTATTCACTGTATCTCATAAGAAAGAACCATATAGCAATTTATCTGCAAGATTTATTGCAATGTAATAATTTAAAACACTATATAAGAGCTTTTGATTTGATAGGCCTTTAATAGCTAATTAAGAGTTATTACAGATATTCTATTTATATTCCTCAATTTTAACATTAGTACTTCACAAATTGATCCCTCTAATACTCAGAGCACAAAATATTTATTTATATTTTAATATAAACTACTGTGTTGAATTTCAAATAAGCTTAACCTGTATAACTAAAATATAAAGTAAAATTATTATTAAAATAATTATAATAATCTCTTTTACCCCATAACACTGGGTAATTATGACATGTTGTTTTTGACATTGACATGCATTATTGGTCATAGTTGCAGATCGAATGCTATTTCCCGAAAAGCAAAATATAATCTACTAATATGCAGAGAGCTAGCTAGTAAGGTTAGCAATGCTGATCAAAAGAAAGGTGTGCAAAGATTGCATGAAAGAAAAATAATGCTCCCATCTAAAAATGAATGTGATAATGGCTGTAAATCAAAGTTACACTTAAACATAAAGAATTAAGGTCAAAAGATTACTATCTATTTGATAGGATTCCTAAGAATCCCATCAATTTCAGATTTAAAAAGTCAAGTGAAGTAAATCATCAAACAGAGAGTTTAGGCATGTCTTCAAGATTCTCTTTGAAATGTGCACTAGTGCAGTGGATATCAACACATCCAAATTTGGAAAACGTGGTATCACATAAAGAAAATAGAAATGAGACTATTGCCCATGTACTTGGCCATTAAAAATTACTTGTAAGAAACCAAAGACCACATCATAAATAAGTGTGCTTTCATAGATCTAACTTAGTAACCATTCTTGTAAGAATAATAGAACCAATAATTTATTTAATTTTAGTGTACATAAATTTTGTTTTACATTTTTAGCTAAAATTTAACTTGGTTTTCTTTATGACAATATACTGAGAAGTATTTTACTCCAACAAATTAGAAGTATTCTTTATAAAAATCTAGACAATAAACAACATTTAAACCTTCACTCTGAAAACATTCTTTATACAACATAAATTTATTGAAAATTCCCTAAATACATTACCAGAATTTAGTAAGTTACATAGATGCTGATGAAATGAAGCAATTTTTGCCAGTCCTATGGATGATTGACATGAGAAAAGCACATTTTGTCATGTTGTAATTATCATGATTAGTTAGTTTTATAGTAGTGGAAATTTCTTATTTCATTAATTTAATTGAAGCATGTCTTTGTATTCTTAGGACATAAAAATGTTAATAAAATGAACTTTACATTAGAAATGTTGTTTCAAGAATTCATATGAGTAGTGATTAATTGTTGAAGGAAGTACCTATTATTCAACAGATATGTGCTTGCTAGATTTCTGAATTAGAGAATAATATAAAATATCTATAAACATATACAAATTCTTTGATACTAATCAATTACTCATACTAATATCTGTAGGATCTTTAATGATGTCCCTTTTGTCATTCCTGATACTTTAAGTTGGTATATTTTTTCCTGGATTAGTCAAACAAGAACATTAACAATTTTATTGATCTTAAATATTAGCTTTCTGATTTGAGTAACTTTTCTATAGTCAATACCATAGAAAAAGTATAGACTTCTACTTTTTATTTTTTCATTTCTTGTGCTTTCTTTCCTATTTCTTAAAATAGAAGCTTTGGTTATTGATTGAAGGCATTCCTTCTTTTTCTAACAAAAGAGTAGGAAGAAACAAAGTTCCTTCCAGCACTGGTCAGTTGCAACCCATTTATTTGGGTGGATTTATTTGAGTCTGATATTGATTTTTTTCACTCAGTTTAAAATGCAGTATTTTTCAGTTTGCTTTCTGACTCTTTAACTTTAAAAAAAATAACAGGATTTATAGTTTATCTATTTCTTCTTGAACAAGTTTTGGTAGTTTGTACCTTTTAGCAAAATAGCCCATATTATTCATGTGGTCAAATGTACTGCCATGTATTAGTTAATATTCTTTCAAAATAAATTACTTTTGAAGGTAGTAATTAAAAACCAACAAAGATTATCTCACAGTATTGTAAGGATCAGGAATATGAGAGAAACTTCACTGGTAACTGTGGTTCAGGATCTTTCAAGAGATAAGAATCCAGTGTGGGAGATGGGGTACAAATATCCTAAGGCTTAAGGGAAAGAGTCCAGTTTGGGAGTTGGGGCCACCATCATCTTAAGGTTCAAGTTCACCTGAAAAATCTGTTTCAATACTTATTAACAGGAAATATTGAGAGGTCTTGATTTCTCCTGGTTGATGGTCAGAATCTACTGTTCCTCACTATGTGGGCATTTTCAAAGGCTACCTCAGAGTCCTCAGGACCTGATTCTTTTGCCTCTTTCAAAAGCTATGAGACAAAGGAGGGGGAGGGGTGAGGGTGTGGAGAGAGAGGAAGAGAGAATGAGAACTCAAAACACTCTGTCTCCAGTGTTTCACACCCCAAAGTTATATTGTCTCTTCTGCCATATGCTATTGGTCACACAGATGCTTGGGTTACAATATGTATCTTTTATTGTTGTGTTACATACTATTTGTTGGGTTTCATAATATTTTTCCATTTCATGAAAATTGTTAAGAATATATTTTCTTTGGCATCTAGAACTGATTTCAACACTTTAATAATGGTGCATATTTACTGGGGACTAATTCATCATTGAACCATCAGAAAATATGCTAGTATTACCTATTCTATAAAGAATATTCTTGCTGGATAATTATTTCTACATTGATGGTTGTAAGTGTCAATGTTATTGTTTGTTTTCCTTTCAAGACTTTAAAAAATGTCACCTTCTTGTGTTCACTGTTTTTGTTGTTGTTGTTTGTTTGTTTTTTAATGTAAAAATATATTTTATTCAGGAACTATGACCACAGGAAAATAGTGAAATAGGCTGAACTCTGAATACAACAAGGAAAAGTGGTAATTTATAGCTAAGCAGTGGGAAAGGGTGCTATTGGAGGACTTGGCTGAGGGGACACTGCTTAGAGGATAGGTGATTCTCAACTAAACTAACCTCACAGGAATCTTCTAGAGATAGGCTGCTCAGACATTATCTGGGGAAGGTAGGTGAGGAGTTTGGCTAGATAGAATGGGTCCAGGGTAAGATTTACTTAGCAGGATTCTTGCTAAATCTAAAGGACAAGGTTTAGTTGGGAAGAGGATTCAGAGGAGACTGACAAAAGTTGGTCAAGGAGAGAGTCTGTCATTTGGTTCTACTTTTTTTTTTGGGGGGGCGGGGGGGGGCATAGGGATGCAGTACCAGGGATTGAACTCAAGGGCACACAACCACTGATCCATATCCTCAACCCTATTTTGTATTTTATTAGAGACAGAGTCTCACTGAGTTGCTTAGCACCTTGCCTCTGCTGAGGCTGGCTTTGAATTTGATCCTCATGTCTCAGCCTCCTGAGGCACTAGGATTACAGGCATGTGCCACTGAACCCTGCTACTTCCAACTTTTGGCCACTGTGATTGTGACCATCTGTGCTGTGGTCTTTGAGCACAGGTTTTATTTGAATGCATGCTCACCACTCTCTTGGGCATATTCCCAGGAATGGAACTGCTGGGCTGTGTGGTGGCTGTGTAACCTGTGGAGGAACACTGGCCTTTACTTCTGCACACAGAAGTAAAGGAGTTCTGTTACTGACATATTGGAGGTCACAATTCTGCTTTGGAGGTGAGGAATCTGAGGCTCAGACTACTCATAGGATAACAAATAACAACTATCATTTATACTGAGTGCCAGCTATGTACAAGACATCTTGGAAAGTGACTTCCCTATCATTCTGTTCTCACAATCATGAAACAGGTGTTGTTTGTGTTCAACATACAGATTGAAATACTACATGTCAGCAAGACCCTGCATCAAAAAAAAAAAAATGGGGCTGGGGATATAGCTCAGTGGTAGAGCATCTACCCACCAACCCCCTCCCCCAAACACACACAAAATTAAACATTGTGAATAATTTCATAGAGTAGTGTGGCCCAGGTCCAGCTGACTAAATTTTGGGCTTTCACTGGTTCTTCTTCATCTTTGTATATAGAACATTAATTGATTTGGATGAAATGTGGCTCCTTTCAGGGGAGGAAGAGGTGGTCAAGAACAGGGACTTCAAGGCAGGTGCAGAATGGCTTCTCCATTTCAAAATGGTGATAAAAATACCTAAATCACCGTACCAACTCACCTTTGAGGAAAAGGGCACCTTAACCAGAGTAGGCACATTGTTTAATCTTTTAGTAATATGTACAATTCTTTAAGTAATAAAGCAGACTTACAGAATAATTTCACTCAAACAGTGGCTGTTTTATTCTTTTTTCTTCTTACCCTCTGGAGCTCTGTTTGTTTTGGCATCATAGGGATCCTTTCCCATATCATCCTCTTATTCTTAAAACACCTTCTAAAAGGAATCATCAAGAATTCTGTCTCCATACAATCAGTCCCAGAACCCTTTTATGGTTTAAAATGAATTCTGCTTTTTGTATTCCCTCAGCCCAAGGGCTTGTGAAGAAGGCTTGGATTCCTTTAGTTAAAGGATAGCAGTCACCAATATAATCTTCCATGACTTTACAACCAACACTTCTGAATCTCTCACCTGCTTTTTGGTTGAACCGCTCTGTTATTCAGCTGGACCTGTGACAGCATCCTCTTATTGGCCACTCCAATCCATCTCTTTCAGGGACCCCTGACCATGTAAATATCTATTTAAAGTTCTTTCATCTACTTCCCATATCATAAGGAAAAACAAAAATTTCATCTAGTTGCTAATATTGAACTTGAGTTTTAGCCTTCTCTTCAATGATGATTCAATAGAAGTTTTGTTTCTAAGAATTATTTCATCCCAATAGTTATGGTTGTTCCTAAAAGTAATCCCAAGGCAGACAAGTTGGCATCAAATGAAGCTAATCCAAAGGGCACAACTGGAAGAGGAACTCTCTGGTCTGCACTCATGTCACTGTTCACTGGGTTCTATCCAAAGGACTGATTGCAGAGCTCTATATACAGTCATGATAAAAATGAGTGCAGCAAGGACACAAGTCAGGGGTGCTGAAAGGAGAAACAGTGTGAATGAAGCACATGCAGAGTATCCCTTTTGGTGCAAAAGAATGCCTTCCACCTTCTAAAGTCATGGATTTCCTTTGTCTGGGCACTTACCATGTGCCATTCTCATGCCTCCACGCTTTGGCATGTCAGTGCAGATGCTGTCATCTCCACTATGAAGAATTCAATACCCACGGCTCAGCCACAGCATTTCTAGGAAGACATGGGCTCACCATGAACAGACTTCCTCCACCTTGGATATTCTGTCACAAGCAACTCTGCCTCCTCTGACCCAAAGCAACAGGTAGCTGTTGAGGCTGCCATTCCTGCTCTGTGCTCCTTATTGCTGAGGGGCAGTAAGGATGGAGAGTTGCCCCTCATAGCGGATGGCTTCTGGTGGGAACCCCTTTCCGGTGGGGATGGTTGGCCTGATTTTGAGGGGTCATCTTTGAAAGCACTGATCTCTCTGTAATGTAACTATTTTTCTTTTCTTTTTCTGGATATTTCTAGGCTTTACTCCTTCTCCTTTCCCTGGATTTTAATGCTAACTGTGGCATATGACTTGATTTTGTCTGTGTATCCTACTTGAACTTATCTGTCCTTCGTAAAAAATGCATTATTTATTAATACAGGGAATTTTCAACATATTTGTTTTCAAATGTTATTTTAAGTCATTATTCATTGATCTTTTTCTTCATTTCATATTACACTATTAAAGCTGTTAATAAATATTCCCTTTCAGATACAGTACTTACATCTTGGAATCACAATTGTTTTTTATTTGCTTATTTATATATTTCATTTTATTTTCTGAGATTCTTCACCTGTTCATTTTATTCACCTTTTCATAATAGTTAAACTTGTTTAAAATACCTGTTTTGAAGTTTCAAGATCTATGTAATTGTACCATCCGTATCAATTCAACTTTATAAATAATATTATGACACATTTTTCTGTGTCTTCTTCATATTACGTAATTTTTATTTTATGCTATATGATTTTAGAACCATTTCATTGGGCCTGTTTAACATATTTACATATATGTAATTTAATTTAACACATATAATACATATAATTTGGTGAATCTGTCAATAAGTGTATAGCAATGAAACCAAAACATTTGCATGATACATGAAATAAATTCATTCTTAGGTTTAATAATATTGAATTTTGTTTTGGCAGGGGCTCAATTAATGACAGGATCACCTTGAGCATTTCAAGTATGATTGATTATTTGTTACAGATGATGCATGTTGAATTTCTCTTTGATCCTAGAACACATTATTTACAATATGCTGTAGTTCTCATTGTTTATCCTATCTGGTGATTTGACGTGACTAAATTCCTTGGTGAAGTATGTCTACTCTAGGTGATCCAGAATCCTAACATTTCCAATGAGTAGTATCTCCATTTTGTTTTTAGTGTCTCACCAAATACTTTTGGTTTGGCTTTATGAAAATTCACCTTGTGTATACACATGTCAACATGGATCAGGGATATGTAGAGTTCTTAATACCCCCTTCTGATCAGTTCCTTCTTTATTGCCTCATAAGTTCAAGCAGCTTAAGCAGCACAGAATTTCAATTTCTTTCATCTTTTTGCAGCTAACTGTTTTGACTTGTACTCTATTTTCATGTACCATAGAGTATGCCTCCAGGTAGGATGGGATAAAAAAATACTAAGCTCCCATGTGTGTCTCCTTTCTGTCAAGAATTGCAGATCTTCACTATCCCTTGCTTAATACCTGAAGAGTTGACATATATTTTGTTGAATTTTACAATAATTTGTGATGGAGAATCTATTCAATATCTATTTACTTGTACTTAAATATTATTTGTTGAATTAATAAAATAATACAAAATCAGGATTTATAAATGGGAATAATAAACCTTCCATACATATTAGTTGATTGAGCATATCATTCATACCTATGTTGCCAAAATCTTGGTCCTTATCTCTGATACCAATCCAATAACAAGGACACGGTTTTGAGAAAAAATAAAAAGAAGGTTTATTGCATCACTAGCAAAGGAGAAACACAGGGATTCTCATCCCAAAGGCTATGATTCTGCCTATCAGCAGGGACAGGGCATTTTAAGAAGTGACTCAACAAATACATTCTCTGAAGACCAATCAGCAAACCCCAACATAAAATTTGATGATTTTATGAGCAATGTATTTGATTATATTTGAAATTAATAATTTTTCCTGTTTTATAACTAGTTTGATTTTATACAAGTAAACTTATGCATGATTATTAAGATTTAGGAAAATGTAGAATGTACATTACTGTGAAAACTGACTAATAATTAAAGTATACAAAGACAAACAAGACAGTTTATTTTGACAGACAATATTGCCTATCCCCCATACCACTTTGTCCTGTCAGAAGAAACTAAAACCCAATGACTTTATTTCAAACACATTGCTTTTGAAATAACAGCAGGGATTTCTGGGCTTCTCTGCATCTCTTGTTTACTATCTAGTGTCATGCTTAATGATCAACATTAAAGTTATTGCTTCCAAATCACCTTAATTAGGGTTGCAAAGCTTTAGAAAGTTCCTTTCAATAGCTCAGATCATCAAATTAGATTGCCCTCATATATTGTGATTATATAATAAGGTTCTTGAAGTGAAACATCATAATCACATTTCCAATCAGACATCCTGCAGTTCTGTTGTAAAGAAAATTTTCCTACCTGGAGTATTTTCTATAAGTGAATACTGCCATGGCTCTCCAGGTCATAGATGATTGAACCAGGTAAATAAAACATAGCCACGCTGTATCTATGACAGCCTCCTACATTGTGCAGTGCCCAAACTGAGACAATACAGTTTAATTGAATGCTCTTTTAATTCTTTTAATTTGGTATTACAGAGGACATTTTTGTGTAGTCTTAAACTTTTTTTAAGGTAAACTTAAAAGAAGTATAATATTCTTGAAGTATAATATATACAGAAGTATATACTTGAAGTATAATATATACAGAAAATCACATAAGTTAGCATGTATGAAAGCTTGGTGAAATTCTTTAATTATTAAGAATATCTGGTATTGGGAATTTTCATTTCATAAATTTTGATATTTTCTGATCACCAAGAGCTCATTGTGGCATTCATTATCAAGACTTCTAACACTATAAATTACCATAAACTGTTATTCTATTTCTAATATTTTTTTAAATAAATGAAATCATGCATCACTTGCCTGTTTTTGACTGACTGAAGTCTGGAAACACATCTATGTTATTTCTTTTACTAATGGTATAATTTTTCTTTTTAGGTAACACCATTTTTATGAATATTCTAGAATTAATCTATTGTATATTGATGGATTTACAATATATTCATAGTTTTGATGTTTACATATGTTTACATATTTCTTATACATAATTTTGATAAGTAATCTAGTGGCTAAAATATCAAAAAGTAAATAGTATTTTTAGCTCATAGATTATATGTACCTATTCTGCTACTGTAATTATTGCCTTTACTAGTTTTCTATTTGTTATAACAAATTGCCATAAGTTTAGTGATTCAAGATTTAAAAAAAAAAGTTGCTATCTTAAGAGTTCTAGGGTAAGAAGTCTAAGTTTGGTAGGTCTGCATTCTCTCTGGTGCTGTCAGGAGAGTATTGTTTTCTTATTCAGATTCTAGAAGCTGTGTTTGCTTTGACTATTGGCCTATTAGGCTAACAGCTGCCATAATCATGCCTCTTACTACTACCATAGATCTATGCCTTCATTTTTTAAAAAACTTGCACTATCACTCAGCTGACCTAGATAATAATAAAATCGGTTTCTCAGCTCAAGGTCCTTATGATCATATCTACAAAGTTCCATTTGCCATGTAAAATAACATCAAAGACTGTGGGAATTAAGACAGACATGGACCTTTTTATAGTAACCACAATGTGGAAGGAAATATGGGAACACTAACTTTTATGTACCACTGGTTTTGAAGATCTTTAGGATATGACTTTTATGAATAATCATCTGTTACACCTGGACTGCTATTTTTCATCTGGAAAACAGGAAGTTGGGAATCATTGAGGATGATATTAGAATATGGTTGCCACTCTGTGTGTGTGTGTATATGCGCACACGTTTGGGCCCATGGAGACCTGCATGTGAATATGGAGTTCTAATTGACTCAGTTTCTTGGGATAAATTTCTCAGAATGAATGAAATTTTATACTCTTTCAAGTAAAGGCTATAAATTAAGACAAAGTAGAAATGACTCTCAGATCTATTAAAACAGTTTTAGAAATAATGTATTAGTCAATGTAAATCTCCCAAGTGTGAAGATGTCTTTTTATGGCTACATTTAGTTTTTAGGTTCAAGATTATTTACTCTAAAACTGCCTTTTGTGAATAGATCTTTTGTAGCTATAATAAAATTACACTTCAAAGCCATTAATTTAAATACATGGTCTTAGTATAATCTGAGGGTGAATAAGAAAGTATAGGTAAAAACACTATAAAATTTGAGGTTTTTTTTTTTTTTTTTTTAAACTGGGGATTGAACCAAAGTTTGCTTAAACACTGAGCACATCCCTAGACTTTTTAAAAAATATTTTATTTAGAGACAGGGTCTCATTGAGTTGTTTAGGGACTCACTAATGATTTTTAAATATTGTTTTAATCTTTGTAGTATTCTTTGCCCTATGGATATTTTATCATACTCAAAAACCTAACTTAGATTCACTAATTGTATTTTGATAATGCGTCTTTGTACTTTATCTCCCAATTTGATCTTATTTAGATTATTTTAGTTAACTGAATTCCAGCCTAAGATATGCAGATGTTAATATATGCAATTGGAGAAGGCATATGGAAGTCATACTGAAAGAATTTGTTATATTGAATTGTATATATTCCATTTTATAAAAAATTGAGTAAGTACTTTTCTTATCATTCCATAAAAGTTACTTCATAATTGATTTAATTTTCATTAAACAATTTTATTATTTTCTTAAAAAAAAGGAGAATTGTGGTTTTATTTTATTTCTATTTTAGCTTATCAGTTATATCAAGTGTAAAACCAGAAGGAAAATTTTCAATACTAAATCTGGATTAAATTATGTTAAATTGAGCTCTGAAACAGTATTATTTCATATTTTTCTGCATTAATTGTTTTAAAATATGATATTTATCTAATATTGTAAATACTTACACTTAGCAGATTACATTAACAAATTTGAGAAATATCTGTCAGATTTTACATAAATGTTATTATCTTTCATTAAATATTTTTAGGTCATTAATACAGCTCTGCTTTATTTAAGTAAGACATTTTAAAGTTTTTCAAAATTGTTAAGACCTAAAGCAATTAATAATGATTTTATTTATGGTTCTGTTCATTTTTATCATGGAATAATAAGGAATTTTTTATTATTGTGCTAATTATTTATATTTTAAAACAACTAATATAATTGGAAACTATTCCCTCTTTTTTTCTATTAGACTTTTCCAAAAATTCTCTTCTACCACATCTGATGCTCAGTATGACTTGTGTTCATATCTTCAGGTTTTTAGTTCACTTTGTCTTTTTCAATGTATTACATAATCTTCTTCAATGGCCTTGAGGCTTTATGGCACAATTCCTACATATGGGCCCCAACTTAAATGGTTTTAACTTATGATTTTTTTACATTACAATAATGTAAAAATAACATGTGTCAGTAGACACTGTATTTCCAATTATGAACTTTGACCTTTTCATGGGCTAGCAACATGTTTTAAGATATTCTCTGTAGATCTGGGGAAGCTGCAGCCAGCCACAGTGCCAGTCAGCTAACCAGTCACGAGTACATAATTGACACCATATTATGCTGCTAACATTTCTTTAACACGGGTATTCACTAATTTGAATGAGATAATACTTCATTATGAAATAGTGTTTGTGTGAGATCATTTTTCACAGCTATCAACTCATATAAGCATGTTTAGAACTCATATAAGTATGTTTAGGACTCATATAAGCATACACCACACTAAGTGATGGTGTTTGGTATGTTAGATATATTAAATGTATTGTTGACTTCTGATATTTTGAATTTACAATCAATGTATTGAAATATAGCCCTGATACAAGCTGAAGAGTATATGCAATGTGATAAGCAGGTAACTTGTGGTATTGATGTCTCAGGAGTCTAATTAGGTCACAATATTACTGTTACTTAGCAAAATCAAACATTACCCAATTTTAAAAGTAAACAAAGAAGGGTGTATGTGTGCTGAGTTCACCAAACTCACATATCTGCTTCTGCAAAAGTGTGAAGAATCTGATGTTCAAACTGTGATATTCTAGCATTTTAAAATTATTCCTTCTAGATTTTGATGCTTTACAGTATTCTTGTTTTCAGTAATTCAATTTTTCTTGCTTGATAAAATATTTGACATTTCCAGCAGTCATCATGTTATTTGGTGCTCACGGGGAATGGCGACCCCAATTGCTGCTTTTTTTTGATGTATTTTTAATAAAGGACTCACGAGCCTCAAGATACTTTAACAACCATGATATCTACTTCTAAAATAGATCTGACATTGTCATTAGTCATTCAGAGAAGTCTGAGCTGTTAGCCTACTTTGTCTTTTCACTGGACATCAAATGCTGAAGTTTACAAGGCAAAATTTCTTTTCCTCTCAATCAGATGTCCGCCTACTATTTTAAGGAACATCAAATTTTGTACTGCAAATGTAATTCTGGAATAATTAGTCACATAGTTTCTTTTCTCTTCATTTCCTCACCCTATTTAGTCTCTAAAATTTGAAATATAATCCAAATTTTCTTAGAATTTTGATTACTTTTCCCTTACGAGCATATGTAGCATTCAAAATGCTGAGATAAAAGAAATCTGAAAAACATTAAATGCAACTGGAGTGTCTTTTCCCTACATGTTGTTCTTATCCACCACCAAACAATGATTTCTGTTTCCTGTGCTGTCAGTTCATCTCATTTCAGTGTCAAAGAGATTGGTAAATGAGGTCAGATGTGCTTCCTGTTTTTAAACTCAATTCTTATAAAACTGCTGAATTTGTAATAATATAACACAGGGACCTCAGGACTTATATCCATAAATCCTAGCAGTTTAATAAACAGTGTGTTGTCAGTTTGTTTGAACCATCTGACAGTTGAGGAGGGCTCTGTTAGTCTCTGATGGCATCATGCTCTGGTGTGATACAAACTACTAACATGAAAATAAATGGACAAAGCCCACAAAACCCAGATTTGTCCTCTCATAAAATGTTGTATATACTGTCCTATCATACATAACTAGTCTATGTATGTCCTGCTGAAGGAAACAGCAATGCAATAAAATTGTAATATACCAATTTCTGAGGTAAGACATGAATCTCAACATTTTGCTCTATCACACACAAAACCATAAAATTATTTGTTTAATTGTCATAATGGCTATAGTCTATGTTAGTTCTAACTAATACTTATGAGGCTATATGATTCCTAAACAGTTTAATTTGTAAAATAAGCAGGTATAATGAGTTATTTGTCATCCTACCAACATATATAAAATAATAGTTGACTTTTTATTTTATTTATTCTAATTTGTTATATATGATAGCAGAATGCATTACAAATCATATTGCACAAATAGAGCACACTTTTTCATGTCTCTGGTGATACATAAAGTAAAGTCACATCATTCTTGTTTTCATACAAGTACTTAGGTAACTGTCTTTCCTATCCCCATGCCTTCTCCTCTACCCTCCCACACCTTTGCCCTATCTAAAGTTTATCTATTCCTCCCATGCTCTTGCCCCCCCTCCCCATTATGAATCAGCATTCTTATATTAGAGAAGACATTCGGCATTTGGTTGTTTGAGATTGGCTAACATCACTTATCATTATATTCTCCAGTTCCATCCATTGACCTGCAAATTCCATGATTTTATTCACTTTTAATGCTGAGTAATATTCCATTGTGTATATATACCACCTTTTCTTTAGCCATTCATCTACTGAAGGATAACTGGTTGGATCCATAATTTGGCTATTTTTTTGTGAATTATGTTGCTATAAACGTTGATGTGGCTGGGTCCCTGTAGTATGCTGTTTTTAAGGCCTTTGGGTATAAATGGAGGAGTTGGATAGCTGAGTAAAATGGTGGTTCCATTCTAAGTGTTCCAAGGAATTTCCATACTGCTTTCCAGATTAGTTGCACCCATTTGCAGTTTCACCAACAATGTAAGCTATACATATATTTGTGTGTGTGTGTTAAGATTTTTGAGTTCTTTATATATCCTAGAGATTAGTTCTCTATTTGATGTGCATGTGGTAAAAATTTGTTCCCATTCTGTAGGCTCTCTATTCATGTCATAGATTGTTTCTTTTGCTGAGAAGAAGCTTTTGAGTTTGAATCCTACCATTTATTCATTCCTGTTTTATTTTATTGTTTATTTTTTTGTATAGACATTATAAAATATAAGCTTATAAGAATGTATCCAATGGTTCAAGAAAATATTAAAATAGTATACAAATTAGTGCAGTTCAAGTAAGAAGTTATAGTTAATGTCTTATTATTACATATATTTATTTATTTTATATTTCTACATATTTTATAGCTGCCTATATAATCATAATCTTTTTGAATTCAGCATTAAGCACTATTCCAATAAAAAATCTATTTTAAAACAGTTTCATATTCTTACAGTCTTCAATTATAAATTAAATATTTATATTTGACATAATTCATCCCTCCCTAGATTTAAATCAATATGATCATGAGCATTAGCACATGGAAATGGATAGTGTGTATGCACACACTGGAGTACTAATTGTAGATGATATATCTTGGGTTATTTGAAAAATGTCATTTATGAATATTTTGCCCATTGGTACCACCAAACTCTTAAAAAACTGCAAATAATTATTTTTTCCACAGTATCTTTTCAACTAAAAAGTTATATAAAGTATGTAGGTACTTAATGCATACAAATTTTGTTAATTGGAGATGCAATTTATTAAAAAATAATAAAAACACTTGATTAAATTGTGCATCTCTAATTTATGCAAATATATGTAGGCATCTCTCTTTTATATTTTTGATAATTTTTGAAAACAATATTCTGTGGTAAAAATGGTATCAATCAGCCAGGTGTGGAGTTACATAGATATAATCCTAGAGACTTGGAGGCTGAAGCAGGAAGATTGTGAGTTCAAAGCCAACCTCAGCAATGGGTTTGAACTAAAGCTACTAAAGCAACTCAGTAAGACCCTGTCTTTAAGTAAAATATGAAATAGGGCTGGCAATGTGGCTCAGTGTTTGAGTGCCCCTGAGTTCAATCTCTGGTACGAAAAAAAAAAAAAAAAGGTGTCAATCAGTCCATGAGCCACATTACTCATTTTATCAAGACAAGATGCAAAAACAGGTGAAAAGATTAGAAAATTCCTTCATCTATACAGTATTTACCTATGTTCAATGATACATGTCTCCTAGAACAACATTTGAAATAATCACCATTACTCACTGGAATAATACAAATTGAATCAATCACTTTACATAAAATATTTATGTGGAACAAATTTTCATTATGTGACTATATTTTACATTGGTGACATTGAAACAAATTCATTTTCAAAAAGACTCTTTGTTTTATTTTCCTGTTGTAGAATACTTGAAGCTATCCAAATGGATATGTTTAAAGAGCAATAAAGTTTGATAATATGTCATTAATGTAATTTTTTAAAAAAAAAAAGAAAGATAAAAGAAAAAGAAGAAAAATTGAATTCAATAGCATCACCCATTGTAGGACCACATTCCTATATGAGAAATGTGGAATTAAGTGGTGGTTGCCCCATTAGACAAGACAAATTCTCTTCAATTTTTTATACTCTCCACCTGGCCTTTTTCAATTATTTACATGACCTTTTGTCTCACAGGACATCAGAGTTTACTACTTTGGCACTAAACCATAAGATTTCAAAGAAACTTTAATTCTGAAAAGACCTAAGAAGAAAACTTTACCAGCTTCAGGGATAATTCAGGGTTTATGTTTTGTTTCGTTTTATTTCATTTATGGTAATGCAAATAATTATAAAGAAAGAAGACGAGGCAAATCACATATGTTATCAGGCACTGGAAATAGTAGCTCACCCAAAGATTGATTAACAATTATTTATTGGACTCCCATTGTCATCAAACACTTGTAACAAGAATTGCCTGTCATCTGAATTTCCCTTGAGCTGATGATATCACATTAAACTTTTCAGAACTTTCCTCACTATACATATTGTTTATACTCCTAAATTTAACATCAACTTTAAAAATGAGTAAATCACATTTTGCATCTCTAAGACAATAAAAATCTGATTGAAAATAAAGCTTTCATTTCTTCTTGTATCACACAATAAGCAGCTAATGCTTATGCAAAGATTTTTGTGAGTTTTTTATTATTATTATTACTATTATTTTTTAATTTGTCTGCAGAAACCAAGATCAAACTCCTTAAGGTTGAAAAAAGAGCAAACATATAAAGACATTAGTAATATATCTGGAAATTAAAGAAACCTTAAACAATGAAGGTTTCTGAAAGGAGAAACCAGGGTCTTGGTTAAGATTTACATTTCAAAACAACATATACTAACAGAATAGCAATGTCACTTGGTTTTGGTAATCTTTTTGTCTCTTTGCTTTTATATTTAAAAGTCTAGGGAAGGTAGAATTTATCCATTTTAGATCAGTTGTCTCTGTCAGAATTATTATCTTTTATCAGACAGAGAAGGACGTATGAATATAATGAACACTAAGAACTATTACTTCATTTTAAGGCCTTTGGCAAGAAGAGGTCATTATTAAAAAATAAAAAAAAAATAATTTCAAAAAACCTAAACAAAGAAAAATTTAATGGAGATAATTTTTCCTGCCTAAGTTGTTTATCAACTCACATTTTCTGAATTTTCTGTGAAGGAACATTACAGCAAAAGATAATATATGGTCACTTTCATTGGTGCTTAAGAGTTTCAAACATGCTCATTCTGCATTTGCTATATACTGAATATTAAATTTAAGCTATATAATTTTAATACAATGTGTTATATCTTAAAATATTTAATGTATTCACCAAAATCTTAGTTTGTTAGTGACAGATTTTACAGTTTGAAATAATACATTTTGAAATTCATTTATGTAGTACTACAATAGATGAATTGAATTGATTTATAAGTGTTAAGTTCAATATTATTTGATTTTAGAAAGAATAATTATGTTTCAATGAAGTAGTCATTAGAAATATACTATATCACAAAATATTTCAAAGTGACACTAAAAATACATGTTTATTGTTAATTGATAATTATTTCTAACAATTTGGTGAATTGCATCTCATTTAATATCTCATATGGGTTATTACTTATTCACTAAAATTAGTAGAAAATTTTGTCCTTAATAGGGGTTAAGTTCTTTTCCCACTAACATAAAACAAGCAATCTGACATACGCATTTGTGTGTGTACTTGGAGTTGTTTAATGTGGTGGATCCAGGACTTCAAATCCTGTTTGCCATCTCATTGTTCTGGTAGCAATGATAGCCTTGAGCACTGGTAGTTACCAGTTTACACAGAGTGCATTTCCTTTACAAAGCTTTCTGTTTGTTAAGAGAACAACTCTGTCCTGAGAATTAATTAGTCCTCTGACTTTTTGCTCATTCATTAAAGATGGTGCATAATTTTTAATCTTTCCACCTCAAATCATGGAATTATTTTTTGAACTTTCAAATATTTGCTGAATGTTCTCCAATAAAACATTCTGTGTCATTGAAAACATTCAATATTTCTGCTTTACAATGTAGTGGCTAGAAGCCACATGTGGCTACTAGGCATTTAAATGATGGTTAACATGCCTGAGGAACTCAAATTTTAAATTTAATTATTCGACCAATTTCAGGTGAAGTAGGTACATGAGGCTAGTAGTTTTTATTACTGGGTAATACAGGTCCATTCATATTGTTTGTTCTCACAAAAATGTTTTTTATTTTCTCAAACCAGATTTCTTTGCTTCTATTCCAAATCAGCTACTGATTCAAAAAATCATATCCAGTCCTTAGGGTTAGAGTTTATAGCCCCTGAGGAATCTTTAAGAAGTGTGACATTGCTGTCATCTATTTTCCAATCTGTTATCTAACACTGGTGACAAACAAAATGTATCCCAAACCATATGTTTTTTCCCCTTTAATTCCCTTTCCTTATTTTCTTCTCTATTTTCAAAATGTAAGATATTAGAAGACAGAATTATAAAAGTAACTTAAAAATGGAAATTTATATTTTTATTATTGTAAGTGGATTATAAATCTGGAATTTAGTTTCTCTGAATCCTAAATTGGAAACATTTACCTTTTCTTTCCTAAATGTGAAATTGAGGCAAAGAAATTTTCCATTTCAAAACGAATAACTATGAAAGAAGTTATTACCATCTTTATTTCAGTTCTAAAGATACCCAGTCTTCTGAGTCTCTTTTCAATTCCCAAAACTGTGATAGTGGAAGAGACCTAGGTACTTAAGATTTATGGTGATGAATGTGTCAGAGGCTTGAGGTATAAATTAAGCCCTTGATGATAGATCAAAAGTCATTTCAAATCTTCCAAAAAACCCAAGTGACTCTCTGTGGCTTTTCACATGGAATCTCATAATAGCAATATTTTACTTCAGCCTCAAAATACTGACCTCAGTATTATAGAGAGGAGTTAAATTTGCAATGCCAGTAAACTTCATGAAGAGTAAAGTCTTTATCTCTACCCTCTCCCATCCCCTGCACAGAGGAAACTATGTCCTTACTCCTCTGGACTGCTTGGATCTCTAGCAATATGTTCCTTATCTGCACTTTCCCACTTTGCTTGTTGATAACATTTTTGCTCATCTAGTTTCTCTGTGAAATGTTAAGTCACTTAAAAGTATGTTCCTATATTGAATTCCAGGGAACAGACTCAGAGACTGAATTTTGCAAAGAGAATTTTTATTAAAGAATGCTTACGAGGGAAAAACAAAACAAAACTACCCAGCAAATAAAAATACGATGAGAGTCAAGAAAGTACAATTGAGCAGAAGAAGTTAAAATTCAATAGTTATTACATATTGGATCTAAACTGATCCCATGAATAATCTCTGAAGGTGTAACTTTCATAGAAGTTCCACATAACAAACACCAGTTGAGGATTTTGATATTGTAATAGAACAAGTCCCTTGATGCGGGTTACCCATAAGAGGAAGCCATTATTCAGGCAAGAAATCAATCTTTGACTGAAGACCATATCTAGGGATGAATTAATTGAGCAGGCAATAGATAATATGCTAGATAGGAGAGAGAATGTGTGTTTTCCCCAGAAGGAAGATCTGAAAAATGCACTGAAGTTTGTCCTGGATCAACTCCTAGCATCCATCATTAGGATCAACTTCCTTTAAGTTTACCCTATTGTGTGACAATTGTAGCCAGTTTCTCCCCCTGCCCTAGGTACACTTATTTATTACTTAATGAGTAGATCAAACTAAAACCCCTACCATTGCAGCTTGTCTCAGAGCTGCAAATAAATCTCATCAATTTCCTTCTCTGATAAACATTCCTAACTATTGCAGTTTTCCCTCACACTCAACATGCACTACAGCTGAATTAAATCACTTATTTGTTTTGGTGACCCAGACCCTCTTCCATGCATTTTTTGAAACACAGTGTATCATATTTTCTTCAGGCCATAGCTGATACATTTATTGATTTATCACCAAAATTGATGAGAGGACAAAAGAATGTCTAAATAATCACCTGGGTACCAAAGGTATTATTTCCATACCATGGTGTAGTAGCAGTTTCTCTTTATCTTGATGATCAAGATGGTTACTCTTCTGTGCTGGTATCTTTGTGGTAAAGACGAAAAATGGGCAAAGGGGCAGCTGTTGTGCTTTGATGGAAGCTTGCCCTGCGAACCTGAACTCTCTAGATTTGCAGAATGTAGAGTTATGAAGACAGCAAGCATGACTTGTTCATGGAAGTCACAGGAATTAATGGTAAGCAGGGCCACAGATACTTCTAGCTCTTGGCCAGAGGCCCAGTGCATACCTTTTAGGGACATGATACTGTATAATGGTTATTGATTTCATTTTTTTTTCAAAGGATGGCACTCTATATTCACATAAAATCTTCTTCAAGTTGATGCCTCAGCAGTTTCTTTAAAAGGCCTTTCGTTGTTCTCTCAGGATGACAGTTTCTCAGGAGTGCAGTAAATAATTTGTTCAGTGGACCCCATGGTTATGTGTATCCTCCTCTAATTCCTCCAGTCTAAATGTATTATTTGGTCAAATGCAGTGTTACACTGTGTCATGTGTCAGTGGCTAACGTGCTGTATAAACCTTTAGAAAATAATGCTGGTGGAGGCTCTGTAGACAGGAAAAGACAACCTATACCTGGAACATGTATGCATCCCATCAAGACAAATGACTCCCTCTTCTAGGATTTATAGTATCAGTGTTTAATCCATGTACAACCAAACCTCTGATGGATTCCTAGAGGAGTGATACCTTATCAGGGATCAGTATATTTCTATACTATGGCTAGTTTAAACATTAGTCTGGGGAAGTACCTAAGTCAGTCTACAAACATTTGATGTTAAGGTCATAAATACCTCCATCCCTGACCCCATAGATATTATCTTCACAGTTTCTGCCATCATTTGGTGGTGAATGATACAATCTAATCAATGCCAACGTGCCAAGTTATTTTTATCCCTTTTTGTATTGTGCCTTTGGAGTTGGTGTTAACATGTAAGACCCTTTCACTTTCTTTCTTTTCATATAGGTTATCCACATGACTATTCTACATCTCGTTTTCATCTCCCAATTTTTCTTTCTAGATCCTTGACCAACTAGCCAATCTATTAACATTGCCTCTGCACCTGTATATATTCTTACCTCAGGTCACTTCTCTTTTTTTTACTCAGAAGATAGTAGTTCATCACATGACGGTCTGCTTTTTTGGAGGATGTACAGGCACTGCCATCTTTTAGAACCTCTTCTGAGTCCAGTTTTAGTGTAACTAGAGTAAACTTCTGAAAAGAACTTGAGGCAACTATAGATTTTAGATGAGTTCTAACAATGGTGATGGGTTGGAGTTTGGCATGTTTTATCATGCAGCATATCTGTGCCTTTTGAATTATTTATGCCTAGACCTAGGTGTATTTCTTCCATTATCTTATAAGTTAATGCTGGATCCCTAACTGCAGCCACATGGTCACTGTTCACAGGATAAGTGCTCCAATATTATGCCAGGGTCCGATTTTTTAATTTTCTATAATTATCTATATAGATAATTATATATATATATATATTATATAATATATAACTCCAATGAAATATTATCTGATATAATATATATATATATCCATCACAACTGATTATATATGTATATAAATATATATATATATATATATATATATATATATATATATATACAAATATATATATATAGGTATGTATATATGGCCAATGAAATATTATCCAATCTAAAAAATGAAGTAAATTTTGACACATATTACACCATGAATAAATCTTGAAGACATATGCTAAGTTAAAAGGCCAGAGTCCAAAGAACAAATATTGCACCATTCCACTTTTATGAAGTACTTAGAGTTGTCACAAATCCTAGAGACAGAAAGAGGAATGGTGGTTGCAGGGGTTGGGATGGATGGGAAAGCTAGGACTCATTATTTAATAGCACAGAATTTCCATATGAGAAGATGAAAATGTTCTGAAGACTGATGACAGTTATGGTTGCACAATAATATAAACATACTCACTAATCAACTGTACAAGAACAGAAGTGAAAATATTAAGTTTTTAAAATCTATATTTAGTTGTAGTTGGACAAAATAACTTTATTTATTTATTTTGTAATGTGGTGCTGAGAATCTAACCCAGTGCTTCACATATGGTAGGTAAGCAGTCGACCACTGAGACACAACCCCAGCCCCGAAAATTCTAAATTCTGTGATATATAAATATATACAATATACATCCATAAAATATATACTTTATATCCAAAAGAGACTATTCTTCTTTCCGTACTGTATGGTTGTTAATAGCTAAATGACTCTTTAGGAGAGGCCTGGGAGAATCGTTTTCATTGCTGTGACTAGGTCTTGCTTGCTAGAGACCTGAAATTATTATTACTCAGTTGAATTGAAAATACAATTTTGATTATTTTTTATTGTATCCATGGGGTCATATCAATTTTATTTGGACATAATTATTATGTTTTTAATTAATCCCAAGCTTCTTTTTGTTCAGCTTCCCAAGCTGCCAATTAAACCTATTCACTTATGATGAATTGTATTCACTTATTATGAATTGTATTCACTATCTTCTGCTGGTTAAGACCTGCCACTTGATCACTAATATTTTAGAATTCTAATATTCTTTAATTGAGAGTACAATATTCTGGGTTTTTTTGTATGATTTACTTACGTGATCCTTGCTACATATCAATGATACAAGAACTAGGATCACCATTTTATGAATGAAAGCAAGGTATTATTCATAAAAAATGCATCATTGAAAAAAATGCCCTGATAAATACTCGTCATCACAGATAAAAATCAAGAAATGTATGGTATCTCAAGTGGAAATGTTATCCTTCTTGTTAAAAATGCAATCAATATGAATCTGCTCCATCATTCCTAATAATTTATAGTAAAGATAAATTTTTAAGGTAAGCACTAAGATTTAGAACTTAAAAATGACTTATTTCTATGTCACAAAGAATACCATAGAGGATTCTGCTGGGTTTTTTTTTTTTTTTTAGTTGTTAAAAATCTTTGTTTTACTAAGTAAAACCTTTCACTTTCAAGTGACACCAAAGCTTAAAAAGGCTTTAAAGTGGTTGATAAGAGAAAGAAAACAACTTCCCCAATTGACTCATAAAACCTTACTTATGATTATAATCTCATTTGTGGTTCACCTTGCTGTTCACTGCCAAGCTTTTATAGTCTAAAATCCCATAAAACAGAATCTCAGAAAATGAATGTCATATTTACTTAAGTACAAATGGGTGAATGGTTATGATAGCAACCAGGTGTACTTAAAGGTATTATCTGGGGAGTCAAGTATCAAATAGAAAAGATGCAGTCCCTGATACTTAAAAATAAACATACAAATATATGCATATACAAATATATATATGTATATTCTTGAAACTGTAAAATAACATTACCAGTTATTTTACACAGACCCACAAATACAGAATAGTTTTTGTTGTAATATCATAGAATCATTATGAATAGGAGAGTGAAAATATCTTTCCATTGTACATATGGATTTTATAATGAACAGGCAATAAATCTACTGTGATATTTTTGGTGAAATATATAAAGTCAATTAATTTGGGACATATTCTAATCCATTAATCTACATTAAGACAAACTTCAAATAAAGGTTTCCAGTTTTCTTAAAATGCATAGGATTTTTTGTCTTGTTTGTGTTGCTTAGAAATTTCCAAGATATATCATAGTGTACCATATTTAGATGCAAATGAGTTGTTTTACTTATTTTAATGTTTCATTCACATTTTATATTTTGTATTGTGTATGTTTTACAAAATTTGTGCCCAGTAAGTATTATTTAAGTTTACTGAATTAACTTATATTTTAAAAATCAAATTCATCTCATTAATATAATGCACTCACATAATAAAATTTCCTTTCATGGTTTTAAAATTCAGCATATGGGTATAGATTTATTTTTCTTTATAAAGTACATATTGCTTTATGCAGAATGAATAGGGAAATAAAAATAATTATTTGGAAGATTATTTATTTTGGTATTCTAGATAAGTCCCAGATGAACACAAAAATTTAAACAGTATATGCAGATGAATTTATTTGACTGTTGGAGATTCAAAAGAAATTTTAATGTAATCTAATGCACAGTAAATGGTGACTTAACTAATTCTGCAGAAATGCATATGGTCCTGTAATATCTTTATGATTTACAATGTGGAAGTTCTCAAATGATAAAAATCAGTGAGTCATAATATCCTAAGAGCTACAGAAACAACATGATATCCTTTATTCATCCTTGTCTTCCTGCAGATAAGAGAATTGTGGCAGATAAGAGTGTTAAATGACTTTCCTATAGGCATGCAACAACTTCTTGGTGACAAAGACATTGCCTCAGAGAAACATTTATTCTCCTAAATAGTCTTTTATTTTTTTTAAAAAATGCAGATTTTCAAGACTATTTCTGTTCTACTACACACAAAATGGGCCACTTGTGTTGCTGGGATGGGACTAGGGTAGCTCTACATTAAGCCAAATCCCCTTCCCTTTTAATTTTTATTTTGAGATAGGATCTCGCCAAGTTGCTGAGGCTGGCCTCTAACTTGTGATCCTCTTACCACCTCCTCCTGCATCACTGGGCATACAGGTGTGCTCTACTGCCCCTGGTTTGTTCTTTCACTCTTTCTGTCAAAGTGCTCTAAAAGAAATAAAGAAAAACAACCAAATGTATTTATTTGGACTACAAAACATTTGGATTGTGGTTTAATTGGAAAATATCACATATATAGCATGTTTGATGAGACAGATGAAGTCCATAGTACAACAAGCAAAGCAAAACACACTCTCTTAAGAAATTCAGCACTTCAGGCAAGTGTAGGGCTTCATTTTAATTTTTTTAGCCTCAGTTTCCTCATTTATAAAACAAAGAAACAAAATATTCTATGAAACTGCTGGAAACATTAAGTACATATAAAAACATGGAAACCCATTTGCATTTGAATTTCCTCAATGCTTAACCTTCTGTTCCAATTAGTACTAAAATATGTGGGTTCATAGGGAAGGATTGATATATAAAGGTTTATATTTATGTAGTCATTATAATAATCTTAGGAAGGTGAAACTACTCCATAATTGTGTTACCATACTCCTGTTCACATGGGAATAGGAGAATTTAAGACATTTTGAAACTCTGTCAAACTTGAATTCTTTGCTAGTCACACATTAGTATTTTTTTTAATTCCTCTTATTGTGTCTCAGAGTATGTCTGTCTAATTTTTTTTTTGTTTTAGAAGGAAACATACATTGAGGATCTATCATGTGAAAATTACCATGTAATTTTTATAAAATTATATTATTATAATTTTATATTATAAAAAATGTTCCAGAAGCATACGCACATGAAGTTATGGAAATCTAGAGAAGAAAAACCCATGCTCAAAGAGCAAAAGAGGAGTAAGAATGCATCCTGAGCAGTTTATAGTGCAATGGATTCTTGGAGGAGAAATGAAGACATCTTCCCAGGAAGAGTACATCATTGTCCTGGACACTGAAGAAACTATAATATATAAGGGATAGGGAACAGAAAAAATGTTTTCTTTGGCTAAATGGGAAGATACAGGTCATAAAATGTAAGATATGAATCTAAGGAAAAGATAGTCAATAGATCAGGAAGGGCCCAATAAGCCACAGAAACATTTTTTTTTTTTCATTTTTACTGAAATCAATTAGATTCCTGGAAATATTTGTATTGGCATATAATGTGATCCACTCAGATCCACTCTGTCTTTTTCAATTATTATTACTTTGGTGTTAGTTTGAAAGAAAGACTAGAGGGATAAAAATAAGCCTGGAAGTACTAAAGTAATTGGGAAGATGATTTGTTGGTGAAAATGTTGATGACCACTTGAATTAAATGCTGTTTGCATTACCATCTCCAAAAGGAGAAAGAAAGAAAAAGAGGGAGAACCTCTAGTAGATCTACTCTTCCATCAAAAAGGAGCAACTCCTTGCTGGTTTTGTTCAAATCTGTGTGTCATGGGCCCATTTTAGGAAGATCTAAGATAGGCTAATGGGAAGGGTCAGAGCAATAATATAGGGAATCTTTCCCTGGTACCCATATTTCAAGGCATCTTAAAATGTTTCTTAGAGCACAATGAGGAAGTGAAAAGAAATTTGTGTATTTCTTTATTCGCTTGTTTATTTATTTTTTAGAGCAATTTTTAAGGCTAAGCTCAGTGTTTTCATCTGACCTGCCCCATTGTGTTCCTTGATCCTTTGAACATTGTATCATACCATTTTGGTTTCCATCTTTTTAGTGATTGATTTATGAATTGAAATTTCAGAGACAATAAAGGCAAAGATTAAAATAGATAACTTAATTATTTTATGAGACCATCATTCTCTTCCTCAAGGTCAGGTTATGAATAAGCATCATCTAATTAAATCCCTAAGAGAATTCTGGCTCATTCTTACCTTGAGGGGACTCAAAGGGAATAGACTGTGAACCACAAATGTAAACTACATACAAAAGTTTAAATGTTATAGGACCTAAATTTAAAAGAAAAACTGATGATTTTAATGTGTTATTTAACACATTTCTAAACATTATAATTTTAACATTAATATTCTATTAATCTGAGTTTCCAAGATTAGTGGCTATTGACTTAAAGCATATTAAAATTAGGACTAGTAACACTTCAAGTGTTCAGTAGCCACATGTGGCTACATTAAAGGATATCATGGAAATACTATTGTTGATTTCCAGTTTTCTCCAGTATTAGTGAGCCCAGGATAATTTCTCCAACATACACTTCATCTATTGAATATGGAATTTGAAATAAATATCAAGAAGATAACTTCTAGCCAAAAGTTGTCTTAAATAGCTTTCATTTTATGCATCATAACATTCACTTGAGTACATTTTTCAAGTTTTCAATTTTTACTGTAACATATAAACTGTCATTCAAGTATAGCATACATGCAGATGAGTGAATATATTCTTTGTGCATGGCTCAAAGAATTGTTACAAAGTGAACAAATTTTTGAAGTCCCAGGTCAATTAATAAACAATCCCAGTTCTCCAGAAGTCCCCTTTATTTCATTTTCAGGCCAGGACTTTTCTCAAAAGTATATAATCACTATCTTAAATTTATAGTATCATATACTCTTTTAATTTTCAATTTGATTTTACATACACAGTGATTGTAGGTACACATTTGTTTTTGCTTTTGTCACCAATATGTTGATTTTACTTCTGAGATTTCCTTTGTAGAGTGCCAAGATATTTATGCATTTTGCAAAAGAGAAAATGCAGTCTCTGCTGTTACAAAAACTGAAGTGTCCTTGCTCTGTTGGTCAGATGTTTCCAGGAGTGTCACACTTGACTCACAACTGGGTCATTGTAATTGCTTGTTGAATTTGAAACAGTGTTCCAGAACATCACCAGGCCATGTTTCTCTATGATCATAATAAATCAAGATGAAAATATATCATTAATTAATCATGTGTGAATTTAGGAAAACAAAAGAATTTGACCAGACCACAAAAATGATCATACCTCCTTCTACTGTGACTAATACAAATGACAACTGCTGATGAAGTATAGCTAGCTTTATTCTCCCTAATCTCAAGTCCTCTCTGTCACCTGCTACTGAGATACCCTAGCTTTCAATACTGTTTTTGATCTCTCTCTCTCTCTCTCTCTCTCTCTCTCTCTCTCTCTCTCTAACACCCAGTGTACATTATTGTTTTAGTTAGCTTTTACATCTCTGAGATCAAAATATCTGTCAAGAACGATTTGGAGGAAGGAAAGTTTATTTTGAGCTTATGGTTTCAGGGTCTTATTCATTAGATGACCAATTTTATTGTTCTAGGATCATGGTGAGACAGCAGGTCAAAGGGGATAGGCCCAGTATAGGAAGTTGCTCAGCTCAGGGAGGGGTCAGCAAGTAAAGGAGAGAGGAAGGGAACACAGGAAAGCTGCACCTTTCCAGGGCACACCTCCAGTGACCCACCTCCTTCAGTCGTATCCTACTAGCCCATATGTACCACCCAGTCCGTCCATTCAAACTAGAATAGACTGATTAAGTTATAGCTCTCATAATCCAATCATTTCACCTCTGGATATTTCTGCTTTAAAAAAAGATTTGGGGGACACCTCATATCCAAACCATAATAATTATAAAGATTCAGACATTGTTTCTTGTCCAATATTTCTAATAGTGTGCAATATTGCATTTGCCTGTTGGCAGACACTAGGAATGCAGTGGGCTTCTACCTTATCCTAAAGCTGTTTATGAGTGTGTTATGAAAATGTTTCATTTTTTTCTAATAAATTCATACTTCCAGAATTTTAGAAAAATTTGTGGCAGTCTTCCACTTATATAATTTTGATTCTTTCTTCAATTACTGACTAATTAAATGTTTTTTTTATGTTTCTAGGGCACTCATAAAATTAATAACTGATAAATAAACAAAATAAATTTTGAGCAAGTGAATACTGAGGCTATTAGTGAGAGACCTAGTTCCAACAGTGGTTCTTCTTTTGCTCATTTTTTTTTTCCAGACATCAGTGACATAGATGATAAGTGATGAAGTGGTGACCAGGAATGACTATTTTTCTTGGTGCAAAAAGCACTGTCATGTTTCACATTCAAACTCTTAAAATTTGACAAAATTAAAGCTTCTTGTAACCAACTTGGCCAAAGTGATTTTGTTTGGATGGTCTGTTTTAAAGAGGCTGTCACCAATTTATTTACATTCAAGAATCCAGGAGCCCTAAATCTCTCTCCCTCTTGAACTGCAAGATGTGCAGGGTGACTGTCATCTACTCCACAATTACAGCTCCTGTATGATTTGCTAGTCAGTAGCGCGAAGAGATCTGAACCTAAAGTTGGCACAAATGGATCGTGTGATGGGAGTCCTGGGGAACATTTACGATGCTTGTGCTATTGCAACTGCTGTTCTGGGTTTTCTTTTTCCTGTTTCAAACACTGGGCCTGACAGTGCCAGAGACAGCCAATGATTTAAGAGTGGAGGATAGTACTGCTGTTACAGCTGCGTGTGTGATGAATGGAGGGCCAGCCAGCGTGAAGGGAGGAAGATGTGAATTAGGAGATGATGGAGAGAAAGTGACAGATTTAAAGCCTTCCCCTCAAAACATCAGCCAGTTTACCCTGTGAGGTAAAAGCTCACAATTTTAATTTCAAGAGATTTTTATGGAATGTCATACTAAATTTCCTTGAATCACGGTTTCAACATAAATCACTATCTACTTAACAATTACACTGACCTGGGAGGAAATCCCATTTGTATCCTTTTCTTGCACATCTTGAAAGTTTGAATTTTGGCAAAATGCACCACACACACAATATTGTTTTTAATAAAATATGAGGTAGAATATAAAACAACACTGTAAATGTTAGCTTTGTTGCTCAGTTTAAATAATAATTTGGTTCCATATTGTGCAGCCATTCAGTAAAACTTTATAAAATGTTGATAAACCAACTATGTATTTTCTAAAATTTTGTCATATAAACAATCAAACATTTACATAGAATATTCTATGTAATTTCTGCAGTGGTGTCTGCTACAATAATAAAAAAGAACAATATGATATTTTCCCCTTCATTAGTACTTTAAAATGTTGTTTCAAATCTATAATTTGAGTGAACAAAACAATTGTTGAATGAAGTAGTCCATATACAATATAAGCCAACAAAAGGAATTCTTATGGTATTTAAGTATGGTCAAAAAGAAGTGTAATGTTAAGTAGATTTACCATGTTAATTAGGTTTACCATGAGTGCTTTAATAACTTATTTGGATCATGGTCCAAGAGAATATAAGGGTTCTCATTTTTTCTCTAACCTGTGGCTACCTAAAATTTAATCATATCACTCCTCCTCTGCAGAATAAGTGGAATGAGTCTCCAAGGTCTTAATTTCCATGAGATACTAGGAATTCCTTAAGAAGGAACACATTTCAGGAAAGAGAAAACAAAAAGAAAGCTATTCCTGCTTTAAAGACAATGCCTCAGACAGGGTGAGAGCCGAAACATAATTCTGAGTATTTTTAACTTGCAGCCTTTACTCCATGAATTCACACTTTTTCAAAAGAAGTAAGAGACCTGTTCATTCGAAGTAAATTCTGTCATCACAAATATCTCTGTGTCATACTGGGAGTGCAAATCAATATTATGTAGGGTGAGATGTAAAGGGGTGAATGGCCACAGAGGCTACAGGTAATCTGCTCTTCCTCTATTAGAGGACATAAAAAGAGTATGTTCTAAGTTGACACCCAGTTTACATCTTCCTCAATCTAGAGGGAGCAGTTTCTGCACAATGCAAGAATAGCAGCTGCAGGACACCACACTAAAGCTGTTGGTCATGCCGGTCAGTGTGAATGGCAACACAGAGTGGAGTAAGGTTGTGTACTTGTGCAGTACTTGTCGGCATGGCTTGATTCAGTAGTAGACACTAAATCAGAAGATCAGGACTTGAGTAGCTAAATAAAACATGAAGGGCATGTTGTAGTTGCAATACTTTTTGAAAATGCATTATCTCTATATAAACATTATATATGCATGTATATTTTCTTTTCTGGAGATTCTCATAAGCAGGTTTTAGAGGGGGTGTTGAAACATGAGGATGTACAAGTACAAATTGTTAGATGATGTCAAATACAGATATACTATTTGTAAAGTCATAAATCTCATCTCCTCCCTCCCAAAATCATGATCTTGGGAACAATCACACTGAAGAACTTCATATGGGCAGAAGAGTCAGGCTTTTTCTGCATAGCCCAGGAGAACACTGTGTTCAGTAGTTGTTATGAATTCTAATCTGGATTCCTTTTTAGCACCCATACATTTGATTAAATTTAGCTGGAAAAGGCCAGTCTGTATTTCATGGATTTCTAAGTTCAGTTTGCAACTTTCCCAAAAGGATGTTACATGAACTTCTCAAAGCCTCCTTAATGAAGTCAGCTTGGAGAGAATCAATGTGTATTTTTTTTTTTTTAGTATGAAATTGCAAACATTTATTTATTTATTTATTTTAATTTGTTCTTTTTAGTTATATATGACAATAGAGTATATTTTGGCATTTTTATACAAACATGGAGTACATCTTATTCTAATTAGGATCCCAGTCTTGTGGTTGTACATGATGTGGTTAATCACTGTGATGTACTCATATGTTATAGGAATGTTATGAAAGTTACATCAGATTCCTTCCACTGTCTTTCCTACTCCTCTCTCCTCTCTCCTCGTTTCCCTTTGTCTAATCTATTACCCATTCCTCACTATATACCCAAAGGTCATAAAGTCAGCATGCTACAGTGATGCAACCACTTCAGTGTTTATAGCACCACAATTCACAATAGATGAGCTAAGGAACCAACCAAGGTACCATTCAACAGATTGATGAATAAAGAAAATGGGGTATATATATATACACAATGGAATATTACTCAACCATAAAAAGAATAATTTATGACTATTGCAGGTAAATGGATGGATCTGGAGACTATTATGCTAAGCAAAGTAAGCCAATACCAAAAAACCAAAGATCAGATGTACTCTCTCATATGTGGATGCTACCAGGAAACAAGGGGGGTAGGGGAAGAATGTAAGTTCCATAGATGAATGTGTATTGTAACAAAGTTTTTAGTGCTTAAGAGTGAAGTCTGCAAGTGAATCTTGTATTTTGAGCTCACAAACTATGAGACCTTAAGCAAAACTGTGGACCCATACTGACCTCAGTTTCTACTTGATAAATATAATGACTAATGCTGGGGATGTGGCTCAAGCGGTAACGTGCTCACCTAGCATGCGCAGGGCGCTGGGTTCTATCCTCAGCACCACATAAAAATAAAATAAAGATGTTTTGTCCATCGAAAACTGAAAAATAAATATCTAAAAATTCTCTCTCTTCTCTCTTTAAAAAATATGATGACTAATAATAATAGTAATAATGCCATCTGTTTCATGTTGTTGCTGTGGGTTTAAATGTATTGTAAAGCACTTGGAAAAGTGTTTATGCACATTAGATACTTACTAAATAATAACTAAATAATTACTAAATAATAACTCCTTTTGATGTATACTTGGAGTTGATACATGTTTCTTACTTATTTGATGACAGAGAAATTTTAAATCTACTTTATCACTTAACATCTTTATAACGAAAATTTATTCATAAGCAATATTTATATTTCAGTTTATGTAAGGAAATTACCTTGAAATTAAAACAGGTTTAAAAATTGTTTATGCACAACCATGACATTCACTAACAAATTTTTACTCTGAAGTTAAACATATTTTTAATTTATTGGCTATTTAATATATAAAATGAAATATAGGAGAAATAATCAGAACTACAATAAGCCTCTATATTTTTTAAAATCAAAGGTACTTGATTTGGAAAATAAAATCTCCACTACTACTGGATTTTAATATAAAACACCTCTGTGGATTTCAATGATCTGTAAATTATTGGTTAGATATTCATGGATTTCATTCATAAAATGCCTGAGAGTCAAGGAAATAGATTAATATCTGAACATTTTTGCTACATGTGTGTGTATATTGATAGGATTCACAACTATTGGATCATATGTCATGAAGCAAATGAAATGTCTCTCTTTTTAAGATAACTGAATATAATGAACCCTATACTAAGTTCATGATATAAACATAGCCAAACAAGGAAGATGATTTCTTCTTTAATGTCTATTATACAGGCATTATTTATTTTAATCAAGAATTACTTATGGGAGATGTAGCCCTCTGTGAGATGAAGTGAAGAGTATGTCTATATGATATGAATGAACAGTTTTCTTTCCAGGCAAACAAAGCCTAATTTTCCCAGCTACTTACTGGTGGATGAGATGTAGTGACTAATTTAGACTTAGGAAATCTGAGGAAAATGGAGCATTTAATTTCCAGGGAAAGACACTCTATGCTTTCTCCTATGTGAAGGGGAGATTCACATACCCCCCAAGAGTGCAGCTAGGGCATCCAAGGTCTCTGAATAACTTTGTGGAGTAGAATTCTCACCCTCCCACTGACCCTGACTGATACAATGAATAATGAAAAAATTGAAAGAAGATAGGCTAACTTCTTAGATGTTTTCTGATGGGCCAGTAGCAAAATACAGGATGCTACTCGGGAAAGTTTTTTTTAAAAAGATTTTAAAAAAATAGTATTTTTGTTGAAAATATGAATGGATAACTGAGTAGGTGATTGAAAACATAAAAGAAAGCTATAATGAGTAGAAGAAATGTTTGGATAGATAATTTCTCAGCTCCTTGAAACATTTATTGATAACTCACAGATAACTTTACTCAAAGCTAATGGGTCTGGAATAAGCTGGAAGGCTAGTGAAGAGGTGAAGCCACACAAGCTAAACAGGAATAAGGGACAAGGACAGAGCTGAAATTTTATTTGCTGACTCAGGATGTTTAAAAGGATGAACTAATTCTCATATGGATGATAGAGCAGAGAACTACTGAAGCATTATAGAATCTCTTGATATAATTAGTCATTCTTACTGTTAATCTACAACAAAGTTTAGGATCTCAGAAGGAGTATTGGATAACTTCATCTGAAGAGTATATGTCAATGTAAGATGAAGACAGGAGATAATCATCTTGCAAGTGTTTTGGAAGATAAACAAGGATTCCATTGAGAGATCAATTAGTGGGAGGCATTCTAAGTAAAAGAAACTAACCTGAATGTAATATATCATCAGACATCTTAGAAATATAAACAATATAGAATAATTCAGCAATGGAAGATAATGTAAAATTAAAAAGCTCCAAATATCTGTTCTTTTTATTTTCTTTGCTTAAGATTTGGACTTCATGCTAGAGGGAAAATGATTCTGTTAAACCTATTGAACACTTGAGGAGCATACTACATCTTCCATTCCAGGAAGATTACATTACCAAATCACTAAATAAATAAATAAATAAATAAATAGCACAAGAAAGTGTAAAGTGTTTGCATAAATTAAGATTATTTATATGATTCAATTTATTTATATGTTTTGTGTGATTTTAAGAATAATTTCTGAGATGCTCTTTTATCTTTAATAGTGATGTGCTAATGCCACAATTCCAAAATTACAGCTATATTTCTATGCCTGCCAAGGGCTTATTTAAGTTTTATCACATGATATTTGGGTGCATTTTTCAAAGTGTACATAAGGGCAACAATAGTCATTCTTTGTTATGTGTGATAGAAAAAAGAGATAGTAATGTTTGGACCTGGATTGTCTCTTCAAAAGCTTGTGTGTTGAAAGCATGGTCCTCAATGCAGCAAGGTGGGGCTTTTAAGAAATTATTGCATCAGGATGGCTTCAACCATATCAGAGAATAAATTCATTTGATGAATTAATAATTTGCACTACTGGATTACAATTACAGGCAGATAAAGTGCAAGTCTGTTGTTCACTGTGGAGTGGGGCCCTGCGGACTAAATTTGGCTGTAGTCCACCTCTCCATCTCTATTTCAATCTCAATAATCTCTCTTTGTTTTCTGTACACCATGACCTGAATATCTTTCCTGACCATGTCCTTCTGACATGATGTTCTGCCTCATCTTAGGCCAAAAACAATGGCATCGGCTACCCATGAACTAAGGCCTCTAAAATCCTTAGCACCCCCCAACACTTTCCCTTCCTCATAGCTGTTCTTGTCAGGTATTTTGGTCATACTGACGCAAAGCTGATTAATATAAGGCTGTCAACAATTTTAAAAGAGAAGAGATTATTGTTAACAGTACGATAAGAGTGGCCAAATAATATGGAAGAGCAATGCATAGAAATGCCATTTCAATGTGTATCATGCTTCAATATACACATTTTATATATTTTTTCTTAATTAAAGCCAAAATATTTCCATATGGCATCTTTTCTAAAAAAACTTGTTGATGCTTTTTTATATGGATATACTGAAAACTGTAATCATGTTATTTACCACAGAAACTTATTTATGATGCCTCAAGTTTGGGCACAGTGTTCTAAAGAGCTCTGAGAAGTAATTGATGTGATTACTTCTAATAACTTATCTAGTAACAAAATATGGTTATTTGCCTACAAAAATATCCAAAATAAACTTAAAAGCAAAAAAAAACCAAAAACAGTCATTATGTGATGAAGTGCCAGCTTAGTCAACTCTTACTGTAGCTGCTTCTTTATTTTTAATTTCATACCATCTTGGAATGAACATAACTATCAGTCATTGTCCATCTGTGTTCCTACAGTGTTTTTCTCTATCACTTTGTTATGGCCATTTTCTTACTGCTGTGATTTTGCAAGATGCTCCTCAAGAAGGATTTTCTTTTTTTAATATCAGTAACTATATTTAATAAGATTCCATTATATTTTATTTGTTAAAATATTCATCTAGGACAATAAGAGAAAAATTAATTTCTAAGATGCTAAGCTTCCTAAATGAAAACAGGAGTCAATAAAAATCTTTAGCTTGCATTTATATCTAAAATGTTTTTGGAAAATATTTTAATATTTCCTAATATGAAGATGGGTTATAATCTCTACAAATGATCTTATAGTTCAGGTCAAGTACATTATCAGATATAGTGAAGATACAAATACTAAAATAATGTGTATAGAGAGAATATTTTGCAGTAATTAAGAATTTTATAAACATTTGATTTTTTTAATTTCTAATACTTTGGCTTAAACCCAGAGGAATTCTACCACTCAGATACATCCCAAGCCCTATTTATATTTTAATTTTAAGACAGTGTCTCCTTATATTGCTGAGGCTGGCCTTAAAATTGTCACTTTCCTTCCTGAGCCTCCCAATTCACTGGGATGCAAGGTGTGCCCCACTGTGCTGGACTCCTACATTTTATAGTTAAAATATCAATAAATATCACTAGGACTGGCATTATTATTCTCATATTTCAGAGGAAACAAGGCTAAAGCCTTAAGTTGTTTTCTGAGGATATCCAACTACTAACTAAATGGTAGGAGAATGTAGAAACAAACATTAACTGAGTCCTAGTTCCAGGTTTGCATGCTTTCTAATACATCATTATATAAGATCAAGTGGCAAAGAGACATAAAAAGTGTCCGGTTTAAACCAGTGAAATCAAAAGGAATACTGATAGAAATTATATTTAGGACTAATGATAAAATTACAAATATTTTTAAGCAGAATTTAAATAAGAGTAAAACTGTAAATGTGACTTTAAGTAGATAAGTTTGCAGTACAGAATAAAACTCAATGTGCATGACTTAGGAAGAACTGAAAAAGAACTTATGAATTAAATTCATGTAAACCACAAAGATAAGAAATATTTTAAAGTATTTTCATGCAATAAAATGGTATGTTGATTGTAAATGACAATTAAGTAAGAAAAGGCAAACACACTCACACTGTCAATTGCTACCACATACATATCTAACCTCTTTCAAGGTCTGAATCTCTTTAGAACAAATTGAATGTAGAGGTCAAGCACACAAGGGTCAGAAATAACAGGAAAGATAAACACCATTTATTTTCCAATGAAGAATATTTGTAGCTAGACTAGTGATGCACTACTCACATTATGCTGACATACAGACTCTGAAGACTTATGGTGAAAGCTGGGTACAGGAAAATAATAATGTGCAATTGTGCATAGTTTTGAAGGATGGTGGTAGCATCAGTGTTACATTGTCCTTGCTGACTAAATCAGTCTTGTTTATTGGAATCTACTTTAGGGGCAAAAATTTTGCAGAACACTGAAGTTGAACCTAATGGATAAAGATTTAATATTGCCTTTGGGATGCTAGTCTATAGAAGCATCATTTGAGTTCTCACATTTGTATCAAATTAAAGTCAAGGTTGTCTGCAAAAGTTTGTGCTGCTCTGAAAATTCTGTTAAATAGAGCCAGCAAGTTTCTTCACAATCTGACTTTCTCTTTTTCTATTTCACTTTCTTTCTTATTATAAGATGACAAAGTAAAATAGATGCACCTTTTATGTATAATAAATAATGTCTTAAATTCATAAGGCTTGACTCAAATCTTAATTTTGTGACTTGTTAAATGCATGCATTCAGGTTACTTATGCTACTTCAATTTTCTAAAAGTGGAAAGCATCTATCATTTATGGTGAATATCAAAAAATGGTATTTCAGGAACTAAATATTATGCACTTAAACTTAATGTTAATTATATATTTGTGGAAGATTCTGCTATAGATTTCTCCAAAAACCATGGTTACCTGCCTCACCACTGTCAGAATCCTTTGATGCAATAATCAGCTCCTTAGATTCCCTTTGCAAATAGGATGATCAATTAAATGAGTTACAAGAAGTTAAATTTTGCTTTCCTTACTATTGGTCATAGCATTTTCGCTTGTTTGCCATTTGTATTAGTGCTACAAAAGATGCAGCTAATGATGATGCAGTAGCCACCTTGAGACCCTGAACATATGATTTACCCTTGAGACCACATTTGTCTAAATGAAAGTTATAAAGAGTTTGATTCCTGTGTATCATCATGCTTGTTAACCATCTGTCCTAAAATGCTTGTCTGGACACTTGTGACAAAACACACAACAACAAAAACTATTTGGTTGAGATATTCTATTAGGTTTTCACATAACAGGATTTTCATTTTATTTTTAAGTTTGATGGATATATTATTGCATTATCTTATAGTCATTTTCTCTATGTAAGACTTACTTTATATAATGTTATAAATAATTGAATGAATTTTACTTGTTTGAAATATGATTAAAGTGATTTATTCATCAACTTTATCAGAAGCAGTAATATAATTAATTGTTACACAAATAGATATTTATGGATTACATACTATGCCCAAGATACTGTGCTTAAATAAATGAAAACATAATTTATCTTCTCCAAAAACTTATATTGCTATCAAAAACATAAGAAGAATGAATTATTAATAAATTAGTTTCCAACTTTCTAGTATTAGAGATAAAATGTATTTTTAAAAGTTTTGGAAATGTTCCTATCAAGGCAGGTGACAAAACACTGAATTAAAAAGTAAAATGTCTTAAGTTGTGAGGACAAAGAGGTGACTATTTAAAGGATTTGTGAAGGAGGACAGATTTAAATTCAATCTGAAATTTACATTTTACATCATTTAAAAGAAAAAAAAAGACATAAACAAGGAAATAAAGAATGAAACAGAGTGACGCTTTCAAGGATGATTTCAAGCTAATAATTTTCTGAAACTTGTGATTTAGATTTATTTATAAATATTTTACTGTTAGTGGTGATATTTTAAGGAGAATTGTTTTAAATTTTTCATTATGTAAGGTTCATTGATAGAAAATAAATAAAAATGATTTTTGGTTTATGAACACATACATATAGAGACTTTCAAAATCTTAATTATGAGATTTAAAACCTTAAAATTTTGTCATTTATTAATATATATATATATATATATATACATATATATATACACACATACACACATATATTTATAATGCAGCTAATTTTCATCTGTAAATAGTTTTATTCATTATTTTCCACCATGTATATTTATTCTTTTTATTATATTGCTTTAAATAAGACTTTCAGTGATGGGTTAAATACAAATTGTGAAAGTGTGCCTACTTTATTGTTGTTATTGATCATAGGAAGAATTCTCCAGTCATTCATTATTAAATGGTATTAGGCATAATACGATTTTTTAGATGCCCTTTATTGGGCTGAAATATTTCCTCAGGTATTTTACTGAGAATTTCCACCATGAATGTATGTTGAATTTTATTATATGCTTTTCCTGTGTCTAATTAAGTGATTTAATGGTATCTTTTGATCTATAAACATGATTAGATACATTGATTTGTTTCAAAAATGAGACATCCTTTCATTGCCTGCATAAAAAAAAATTTGATTGTAATATATTTTTCTTTTCATATTTAAATTAGTTTTAGTAGTCTGTGTTTTTCAAGGGATTTATTCATTTTCTCTAACTTGTGAAATTTATGACTATAAAATTGTTCATATTTCTCCCATATTATCTACTTAAGGATTTAAGATTGGTAGTGATTTTTTATTTAAAAATTAAAAATATAGTAATAATAATAGTTCCAGTTACCCCAGAAATACTGATGAATGTAATGAAACAAAAAACTGGGGAAAACATAAAACACTTGGACTTTGTAATGTAATTCATTGAAGATATACAGTGGAAGTAGAATAAGTGTGGATCCTAGATAGAAAAACAATGTGAACAATTCAAAATTCTTCCTTAGAGACAGCAGTTCAATGGAAGATCTAGAATAACACTGATTGCCATTTGTTAGCTGTTAGAAAGGGTCTTAGTTATGCTGAAACCATCTCCCCTGCTAGACAATTTGCCAAGTTCAATTTGTTGTCTTTGTATCCAACAATGAACATGCACTGAATCATCAATGTGCTCTTACCTGCCTGTCCCTCTCTCAGTTCTCATGTGGATCTGGGATGAGGCCCAGGAAGATCAAGACATACTAGGATTTTTCTACATACTGTATTTTACTCCAGTGCCATCAAAGGAGAATGATTTGAGGTTCCAATGAAGCATTTCCTGTGGAATTTTTTCTCGAACTGCTATGTTGCACTGTTCCTTATGCCTAACTATTCAATTTATTTATAATCAAGGGAGAATAGAGATTTAGAATATAACTATGAATTATTCCATAGTTATTTTGACTCATAAGTGTTAAAAACTGCGGATATTTCATTAAAAATGTATGTATGTTCAGAGAATCTTGGGTCTACATGAAAATGTGGAGTAAAATTGTCAAATTGTAAAGTGTAGACTGTTTTGCTCTCAGGAATTCTGAATGTGATTATCCCATTTTTGGATGAGTTTATTGAAGAACAAATAAGTTAATTCACTTATTTTCAGTCACACAGCCAGATTTCAGTAAAACAAGAAGTGAATCTCAAATTTTAATCTTCATTTTCATTGTTTCTTGCATTATTTCCAGTGTCCTCCAAAAGTTATTGCAATGATTGTTCTAGACAGGAAATGCTATCTTTTGGATTTATAATGTTAAAGGGGAATGACCAACATAAAGAATGTAAATTAAACTGTAATGAAAAGTTCTTATGTCCTTGGCAGGAAGCACCAAAAGCATGCTATAATTAATTGCAGCTCTTTTCACAAAGCAGTTGAGCAGTTTCCCTTTCTTCCCAAGAGTTGCTGAATCAGGATAAGGAGCGAAGTTGATGTATACCTTCTGTGGAAATGAGATGTTTTAGAAGCACTGTTCTTGGATGCCAGGATGGATGACAGTGTGAGATATAATCCTTTCCTGTTTAATGCAACCCAAACCAATCTACATTCTACAAGTCATCTGACTTCTCCCCTCTGTAGTGCTATCAGACAGCAACCAGCTCTCTGGGGACTCCATTCATGCTGAGATTGCACCAGCTAGTGATTACACTGCTGAATCAGTCTGTAATCAATCTCTCATCGTACTGATCTTCTTTGGAATTTTTCTTTTGATCACCAACTAATGGGAAACACAGCATGGTAAAGAATAATATAGTTTCATCTAATTGTAGCTCCATTAAAAAGACTGCTGGGTACTCTTGTATTCACCTTTCAATGAAAGTGTTTATAATGCAGGCAATTTTGAAAGTCAAAACAGATAACTATTAGAGAGTTAACTTGATTTATCTTGAGCACAAATGCATCAATTTCAAAATTTATGAGCTATCAAAACAAATGTGGTTTTCTAAGATCAAACTCTCTTTTCTCTCTCTCTCTCTCTCTCTCTCTCTCTGAGATATTTTTCTGTTATGGTCAATTCAGAAAAGTTATAGATGCTTGGAGGAGGAGCCAGATGGGCTTTGTAATTAGAAATTGCCCTCTCCAACATGTAGATGAAATAGGGAAATATGTATGTGACATGTTTATAAGGCATTGAAAGTCCCCTCATCATCTCTAAAGAGACTAACAGGTAGAGCATGTGGAAAAAATCATAATCAAATATCTTAATGGTTAGCTCCTTCCCAGATGGTATAGAAGATCTATGATGTAACAATTCAGGCTATGCAAAAATGGAAAATAAAACAGGTATGTAAAGATGATGGGAGTAAATGCAAGACAAAAATTTGTATCCTTATCATGTTGTTAATAAAATATTTTGAGATGGCATCTTGATTGCTACAGATTCTCAAATTCCTCATATTTATATCTACCTTAATTTGTGTATTGCAGAAAATTACACCCTGAGAAAATGACTGGGATGCATGAGCTCATTTTGGAATTTGTTCAAAAAAGTAGGAAACATGAGGAGCTGAGGGAGTGAAACACAGAATAAAGAAAATAAAGTTTAATTATTAAGTTTACTACTACTGGGCTCCATTGGGTTTCTTCCAGAATACTCTTATAAAGCATGCAATTCTGTGCCTCAGAATTTTTCTTCTGAATACTGACTACCCAAGGTATTGATCCATGACTTCCATGTCTTTCAGAGGAGAAAGTCCCAGGGAGTAAATTCCCAGTGTTAATTAGCAGAAGTTAAAAAGCTTCCTGAGCTTTAACGAAGTCCTTTGGTACAAAAATCAAAAGAAGAGACATAGTAAGTACTTGGGAAAGATACTACTTCTTCTCATGGTACTCCAACCCAAACTGTAAAAGTATATGTGACCCTAATGAATGTGGCACAGGGCAACAAGATATTTGTTAAAAATTTAGCCTGTTTTTACATTTGTGAATCTGTTCACATTCGTTATGCTTTCTGATCTTTCTGATCCCAAATTTCCTTGTCAATTACAGAGAGGAAGTAACAAACATCAAGTAACAATGTGTACCAAGAATCAGAATGAATTTATCTATGTGGATATCTTGGGAGTCTGGAAAACACTAAAGTAGAGAGGAAGCACCATCCACAGAATACATAGAGGTGTAGAGAGATAATTTTTTAAAATAAATTTGAAAGCTGGTAAAATCCATAGAGTGACCATAGTATGCACAGTGGAAGGAAGCAGTAGTTAAGATCTATTCAAATTTTATTTCAGCTACTTAATATTTTCATAACATATTTTGAGTATGAGTACCAACATGTGTTAAAAAATTATCTTTTAAAGTGCAAGATCAGTGTTTTAAATTTTACTCATCAAATTGTACAATCATCACTGCTAAATAATTTTAGAATATTTTTATTACCCCCCAAATAAACGAAATGTTCATTAGCAGTCACTCTAAATATTCTCTTCCTTCCATTTCCTGGCAACCACTATCATCTACATAGATTTGTCAATTTGAGAAATTCCATATAAATATAATTGTGCAATGTGATTTTAAATAGCTTCTTTCATTTTGCATAATGTTTTATCAACAGTCATCCATGCTAAAGCATGTATTAGCATTTCATACATTTTGGGGGGCAAATATTGTTCCATTTCATGCATATACCAAACACTGCATATATCAAGTATGAAATATTTGAATATTGATATGTAATATATAAATAGATATTTGATAATTACATTATTTCCATGTTAGGTTATCTTATTCATGTTTTGGGAACATTAAAGTAGAAAATTTTGTGCAGGCATACATTTTAAATTCTCTTGGATATATACCTACAATTGAAAGTATTATATCACAGAAAAACCATTTAACTCTTTTAAAAATGACCAAATTATTTTTGCATTATCTCACATTGCACCAGCAATTCTGATCTATCAATTTGTTCTAGCAATTATAAAAATGTAGTATTAGGATTTATTATTGTTTTGGTCCCCAAAAGCTCTATGTTAGATAATGCAAGAAAAATCTCAGAGGTAAAATGATTAGATTTTAAAAGTTGTAACCTAATCAGTGAATTAGCCACTGATATTAATTAATTTGGTGGTAACTGAAGGAAGATAGGATATGGTTAGAGGAAGTAGGTCACTAGGAGATTGCATTGGGTAATATATTTTATCCCTGGTAAGAAGGAACTCTGCTTCCTGGCTGTCATGTCTTGAGTTGCTTTCCTTTGCCACACCCTTCCACCATGAAGTTCTGCCTCACTTTGTTCTCAGAGCTATGGAGTTATTCTACCATGGACTGAACCACTGAAAATATACTTTTCCTCCTCTACATTGTTCATTCAGGTCTTTTTGATATAGCAATGTAAAAGATGACTAAAACAGAATTGGTACAAAAAAGTGGGCTCATATTTGTGACTAACCTGACTGTGTGATTCAGAAGCTTTTGGAGGTGGTTTGTGGGGAAAACATTTTTAAATAATTTAGGAATGTAAGCTGGAAAAGATTTAGGATACTTTCAGTAGAGCTTAATGGGTGGTTCTGGTGGGAACTTAGAAGACCAGAAAGCTAATAGGACTGCGAACAATAAAGACTAGGCTTTTGCCTACCTTTAGCCTGTTTCCTGAGACTTTCTGAGAGGATGAATTTAAAGGTGATAAACTAATTAATCTGGCAGTGGAAATTTCAAGGAAGTACAAAATTCAGGGAGTGGCATGAATATTACTGGCTGATATTACTCAACTTTACTATGATTAATAGGAGCAGAAAAAAAGAGCAGAAATATATGAAAAGCTTGGAGTTTTACTAGAAAAGTGAGAATAAAACTATGGTCAAGAAAGTTGTGGTTGTTCAAGGGATTATAGCTACTAAAGAAATGTTAAGTACTTCAACTGAAACAATAGGAAAGATGGTTTAAGGGGATCTCAGGAATAGTCAAAAATACAGCCACTTCAGACTCCACAAAACAAAAGAGAATTTTTCATTATTAAAACACCCTGTGGAACACCATTGGCAGAAGGAGACCTAAGAAGTTGTTTCACTGTGCTGAACTTCCCGACGCTTAAAGGCTGTTGCAGCCTTGGTCCCTGGAGGCTTGATCACTGTTTAGATGATTGCAGACCTTGGCATCTGTATGTGGTTCTGGTTCTGTAGAACCCTATGATGCTGTGTTTAGGGGATCATTGGGCTTCCACCAAGATTTAAAAGGAAGACCTGGTAGGCCAGGCATAGTATGCCAGGGTCAGAGTTCCTGTAGGCTGACCATGAGAGGGTGCTGCATGCAGATATGAGAGGGAAGTCAAAGCTAAAATGAGACCCATGAGATTAAGAGAATGCCAGTAATGTGGGAAGTCTGCCAAGGAAATCTGCAGGAATCAATCAGAAACAAGCTAGGAGAGAGATGAAATGGACTAAAATCAGCAAGACCATAGGGGAAGTGATACATAAACCCCTTGGAGAGCATATCACAATGCTATGTGCTCCAGATGATGAAGTTGGAGCTCCAGGACTTGTCTGTCCTGCTGGATTTGGGTCTTGCTTTGGTCCAATCCTTTTTTTCTATGCAGCGAATTATCCCTTTTGTAATGGGAATATTTACTCTGTGCCATTATATGTTGGATATGCATGACTTGCTTTTGATCTTTACTGTCACAAAAATGTGTTTGCCTTGAGTCTCAGATAAGATTTCAGCCTTGAATAATTGGGCAATGCTGAAATTGTTCAGTGTGGAATTTTGGAAGTGGACTAGCTTTATTTTGCATTATAAGATAGGCATGAACTCTGTTGGGGGGGGTGGTCAGGGGCAGAAATTTATGGTTTAGATATATTTCCCAAAAATTTATGTGTGAAACAATGCAAGAATTTTCAGGAGTGAAATGATTAGATGATGTGCTGTGGCCTAGTTAGTGGATTAACTGATATGTATTAAGTGGACAGTAACTGTAGGCAGTTATGGTGTGGCTGAAGGAAGTAGATCACTTCTTTCCAATGGAGTCCTCTCTCCTTTCTGATTACCAAGTCATATTCTTCTGCCATGATGTTCTGCCACATTTAATATGATGGGACTGAACAATGGAGTCCACTGAAGATAAACTGAACCCCTGAAATCACAAACCCCCTATAAATGTCTCCTCTTTTAAAGTTTTTCCTGTCACATCTTTTGGTCACAGAAACAGAAAAGTTGACTAAAACAATGTCTACAACTGTTTATTATTGAATTGTCTATCTCCTCTATTGTTTTACTTCAGGCATACTGGAGCTTCACTGTAGGAATAAACTTTCATGCTTGTTTTTTCTCTAATGTTTTACTCTTTATCATTATAAAATTCAATTGTTTTTTTGTGGTTTTGTTTAAATATATTGTTGAGTCCCTCTAGAAAACTTTTCATTTCCATTGATTTTTATGTTAACTCCAGAAATTCCAATTTGTTCTTTACAATATATTGCTTTATTGATGTTCTCTATTTGGCCATGCATTGCTTTCAATTTCTCTCTCTTTTAGACATAGTATTTATTTGATTATCTAAAATTATTATTAATGGTTGTTGTAAAGTTTTCTCTTTTAAATCCATGTCCAGGCTTTCTGAATACAAGTTCTATTAACTGCCTCTCTGTACCTCCACCCCAGCCACCCTTTGATCTTGGGTAATTATTTCTTTTTTCTTGGGATATTTGAAATATTTTTATTATTAAACATTGAATATTTCAAATCAAATAATGTGGCAATGATGAAAAAAGACTTATAATCCTTCTCAGCATTTGTTCTTGTTATTTACTATTTCAATTTACTACTATAGCTGCTGCTAATATTGACTTATTTAATCACTTTTCCTGGACTATTCTGAAAATTCTATATTGTTTTTTATATGTGAATACTGAAGTCTGCCTATTTGGTTAAGTTCATGTCCACCTAATGATTGAACATATTTTTCCTTAATTGTTTTGAACCAGGGAATCACCCAATATTTTCTGAGCAGTATAAAATAGTGGTTTTGGGGACATGCCTTTAGCACTCAAAATTTTATAAATGATCATAATTGGATATTGCACCTTAGCATTAAGTTTCTTTGGAGATGAGGTATTAGAACTGTTTCAGAACATTTCAGGACATACCTATGTTTTTCTGTATTCCAAGAGGTATGTTGTTGTTCAAAGCTCCCATGGATATCACATTACCTAGTTTTTCTTTTAAATTGTTCCCAGCTTCTTTTTTGCCTAATTGACATTGCTCTCACAGTATATTCTATATTAAGCAATTGCTTCTGATTGTTTTCAACAAATATGTCAAGGATAGATATTTCCTCACTAAACTAACTCTAATTAAAATTAAGACAAGCCATATGAATCATGCTCTTTCAAGGACATATCAGATAGGTAAAATAGCAGCAATTACTTGGGACTGGGTCATTGGCAGAACTCTAAAACTGATCCATCCTTAGTGTTATGTGTCTGGTTTTTGTGAATAATGCTTCTAAGTAAGTTGATTTTTAGGATTATCTTAGAGCTAAAATAAAGGAATTGGGATAAATAATCTTAAAATATCATAAGGTTATTCATTCTAAGATTTAACCACCTCAAACTACTCAAGGTAGTTTTTAATAGATGTCCATAGGATTTGCAAACTATTAATTTCTAGAATTCTAAAAAAGTGGGTTTTCAAAATGTTGTTTATTATTTCATTTCTTGTTTTGTGATCCTTATTCTTATATTGTGGATATATTTATTTTTGATACTCCTTACTTAGGTGTATGTTTGTTTTGTTGGTTGTTTTTCAGAGAATGCTGCAAGCTTTTATAAAATCACTTGCCTTATATTGTTTTACATGGCTATATTGTGCCATAAGAAAATCAAAACCATAGTTATGTGATGTACACAAAGTATTGTATGTTAAGCTGTTTCTTACTTAATACCATAAATTCTCAAAAACACTGCAAGGTAGTTTTTCCTCAATATTAGGTAAGAAAAAAAAATTGGACTTAGAGAACTATGAATTACTTGTAGAAAGCCATACATTTATCCAGAGTAGAAAGAGAGACATAAACTTATGATAAATTGCTTGCATTTTGGAATATGTTACTCTATAAAACACAATACTAAAAAGAGGTATTCTTAATTATAATGCTAATTTTTTATCATTTTTATCCATACAATGAGTATTATATTAGTAATCACTATATGTTAGCAAAACATAGAATTGTGTGTTATTATTTCCTTATGCAAATTTACATCTATATAGGTTAAAATCTATAATGATCTGATATCACTTTATCAACTAAATGTGAGATACTGTAACTCTGCTAAATTGTCTCTAGTGAAAGGCTTGTGACAACTTAACTTTTTAAACTGCAGGAGTAATGCCTTCAGTTGTGGGTAACAGTCATATTATTCAGTGGAGACCTTTCTGAAAATAATACATTTGCTAAAAACAATGGTCAGTCATTACAACTTTTGATCAAAATTCATGTTGGCTGCCTTTCTAAACAGCAGTGAATCTTGATGAAAATACAGATAGATGATAGTTGTATCTGTAAATAGCACAACTTTCTCTCCTGGTTGATGATCAGTTCCTCTGCTCAATTTTTATGGTCCTCTTAATGTCCTGCACTGTTAGAAAATGGCAGATAGTTTTAAAGATCTTTGATTTACTAAATTTACTTGGTTTCAGTGTTATTTGTATCTATTAGTCATTTCTTAATTAAGCAATAGAACAGTTATTAACTACATTCTTTATTCCAGATAAATTCTGGAAAATATAGAATAACTTTTACCTACTTTGAGCTCTTAATATTTTAAAGATGGCTAACCTGTAATATATCCTTAAGTACATTTTTTAAACTAAAAACCATCATATTCTTTCATCTTTTTTTATATAAGCCTATCTTCAGTCAGCTCATGGTTTGGTTACTTCTTGTTGTTTGACCCCTATTTATCACAGTACAGGAGACTGATAACACTCTTTGAATATGTGATAACCCATCACACATTGATTTGTAGAGATTAACATTATAAAAGAAAAAGTTAATCCCTATTTACATACCTCAGTTTGTTGTTTGTTTTATTTATATTTAAGAGAATATGATATAAAAAACCTTAGGTTTGGTGAATGGGGCTCTGAGGTCTGTCTACTTAACTTAAATCTAATGTGTGTCACTTATTAGTTCTGTGACCTTAGAAAAGTTATTTTACTTGAACAATTATGTGGAGAACATACAGAAGATAATAAAAGGCAAATAAACAGTTATAATATATGGAAAGAGTCCAAAAAACTAAAATGAGTACCTTAATGAATTCAATGCTTTACTAAGAAAACACTCATGGTTGCATTTTCTGCTAGATTCCAATGACATAAAATTAAATAAGTCATGGTCCTTGCATAAAATTAAATAAGTCATGGTCTTTGCATGCATCTAATTCATAGTCCACAGTGGAAGAAAGACATTAAAAATCTACCTATAAGCCAATTATTAATTGCCATAATCTGGGTGCAAGTACAGTCCTGGAGAAAACAAAATTGATTCCATTATTGCATGTGTGTCCTGACCAACACAGTCCAATGGGGATATTATTTCCCATTTTATAGGCAATTAACTTCTATTATGCATCTTAAGATTGTATTACCTTTGTTAGCTACACCTCACTGATGCCTTCAATTAAGCAAGAGTAAAGGAGTTGCTTGATTTGTGCCCTTTATAATTTTAATATTTGAGTCTGTGATTTTTTTAATTTCAACTTTACTTAATCCTTTATATAAATTTACTTTTACAACATTTGTCAAAATTCTGCATCATATTTTGCTATATTAAACCTAGTTATTTTTGTTAAGCTTTGAGATAAGTAGAAAATGGATATTGCTAGTTATTTTCCAAAATCACCTGCTGTCCTGCAAAAAAAAAAAAAGTACTGCATCTGTTCTTTCCTTGTTAATCTTTGACATTATAAGTTCTCACATGTTAAATTTGAATCTTAGATCCAATTTAGTAAAACAATCATGTTAATTCTAATATTCTGAAAATTTCTGAGACAATTCTCAATAAATTTCAACATAAATTAAAAGATAGCCAGAAGTTAAGATCAAACAAACATGAATGTTAGTCTCAGTTTTAACACACTATGATTTATAAAAGTTATTCTGTGTGGTGTAGACTGCTTCATGAATAAAATGAAGTAAGAATTCTAATCCCATGAAATTGTCTTAAGAATAAATTGTGGTAATTTAAGAAAATTAGCTTCTGTTTTTTGGTAAGCAATCAACTATTCTTTATTAGTATTATTATTACTTAATATTATATGTCATACAGTTTACTATTTTATTTGTCAGGTCATTGTATTATCATAATATTTTTATTTTAACAATGATTACTTCTGTATTTTTTAACCTTGAAGTTATATGGTTTTCCATGCAATGAAATTGTAGTTTTAAAATATAATTGAAAGTTACAGAATGAGAATTTATCAACTATCATAAAAATATTGAAGTTTTTGTTTTTTTTTCTGCCAAAAATTATAAAAGGCTTTCTGATTGCCAGACTAAATATTGAATGGCAAATTTGTCTTTTAGAAAACAATATAAACATATGGTAGGTTTAATGCCTATTTCTTGCCATTATAATTTCAAAGGATGAAAATATAAAATTATTCTTTGAGAAAAAGCATATGGAGCAAATCAGTATGAATTGCTTCTATGGTTAATTTTATATGTTAATTGGACTGGACATGGGTGCTCATATTAAAACTCTGATTTTCCATAGTTTCTAGCTACAGATATCATAGCATAGGAATCTTAACTTTTATAATCATGTGAGTCAATTGTCATAATAAATCCTTTAATATCTATCTTTTCATTCAATCTATTGGTTATGTTTTTTTTTTTTTCAGAAAAAACTAATACTGGCACCAAAGTGGTTCTTGATTAGTTTTGGGGTTTCTGTAATTGACTTTCTAATCTGATTAAAATTACAGATGCCAATGATTCTATTCCATTAGTACAGAGGGCACTTACAGTCTGTGATGTTATCTGTTTATAAAAAATATGTAAAATCTCAGCATTGGATATTCTTAATCAACCATTTAAAAGAAGCAAGAGTTTCAGTGACTCTATATGTGATATTTTAAATATTTTGGAAAATGAATGACTATAATAACATTTATTGGTTTTTCTAATGTCTCCAAAGTTCTGAAACAAATGGTATAAATAGTAAAAATGCAAGGTAATGAATTTGTTAATCAGTTTAATTCATTGATTCTTCAATGTAAACATACACTACAGCATCTTATTGTAATACAAAATATATATGATTAGGATTTGTCAATTAAAAATAAAATTTAAAGGAAAAGTTAAGTTGACAGACTTGAATTCCATGCTCAAATATCCATATATGACTTAAGAGCTTTTATGGGAATACTGAAGGAGACCTTTATGCCCTATAATCAAAGGACTAAAATTGCCAAAAACCAAATGCAGAACCTCATCATAAAACTGTCTGAATTACAATGCAAGTTAATTACATTACAGTATACATTCATTTCAGAGTGTATACTGTTAATTTTTGAGCATTGATTTAAGAGAAATAGAATCCTGTAAGTTGTAATGAGAAATTGTGAAAAAAAAATGATACTGTAGCCAGAGATATTGAGCCCCTTGATTCTTTAGGGGTGAATGTTCTTTAGTTTTGGCAATCATCTCTTGGCCTCCACTAGAAATGCCTTGCCACTATGACAGCAATGGCATATCCATCTCCACTCCTATGAGTTTCTTCAACTACAATGGAATCACTGTTTCTGCCTGCATCTAGAATACTGACTGCATTGCCTAAGGAAACTGTTATGGCTTACCTTGAGGCAGTTGCTATGCAATGCAATGCAATGCTCCTCAGGATACATCCTCACCAACTTTATTTACCACTAAACCTATAACTTGACTCAAGACCCAGTAGTCACCTAAAAGTGCGATATTATTTATGATCCATTAAGTGATGGATTATATTCCCAAAGAAACACTTGAATTTTCTCCGGATGTGTGTGTCAATTAAAATTAAAGATGTGGGATAATGGTGGAAGAAAAAAAGTTGGATTAGACTTAATTTGTTGACACAGCTTGTTAAGCAGAGATTGCACATTGACTATCTTAGCTATAGTTAGGATAACTTCAATAGTTTATCTGGTTCTCTGAAAAATGGACCAAAATGTAAACCAATATGTGGTAAATAATCTAAAAATGCTAGAAATGCTTTGGTTTAATGTAGAGACTCAGAAGTTATGTTGTCCACTACAAGGGCAGACAAGCAGTGACCTACAACCTTTTGCTAAGTCCCAATTTTTAAAGGCTGCACTATCTTCAGTAGTACCATGAGCTGTGGTCCAAGCCTTTAATACATGTAACTTCAGGGAACACTGTAGATCCAAACCGTAACAACACATTTCAGTAATGCTCTGAGGAAAAAAATTTGAGAAGTTAGTCCTAGAATCTGTGAAGGGCTCTGTGATCACTCTTTTCTGTAGGTTAGACTTAACAGCATGAATATCAGTCACTGAATTAGTAAGCCTAAATTCCATTGGAATAATTGAATCCTAGGGTGGCAGAGATCAAATAGTGGTTCTTAACTGCTGAAGGCACAGTGGGCGTGATTAACATAATGAACAGTAAAGTGAGAGCAATAATCAGAATAGTCTGACTCCAACAAATATATGGCATTGCCTAACTGATCATAATATTCTTAAAAGTGAAATAAATAGGAAGTTGTTATTGATTGAATGCTGCCCCATGTGAGGAAAATCATGTATCAAAACTTAATCTCCCATGCAACAATAACACATGGTAGGATCTTTAGGAGGCGATTAGGACTTTGCCCTCCTGAATGGATTAATGCCATTATTACTGTAGTGGTTCACTTACAAAGAGACTCAGTTCTTAATGAAACAATGAGGTTAGCCTCTACCACCTCTATGCATCACATGCATGTCTATATATATTATATATATATATATATATATATATATATATATATATATATATATATATTACGTGTATAAAATCTTTCCCTTCTTCTTTCTGCTCTGGGATGATGAAAAAGAAAATTCTTGCAAGATGTAGGCCCCTCAGCCATCAACTTCCCACTATTCAGAAATATAAGAAATAAATACCCAGACTTAGGTAATCAATTATAGCAGCAAAAATATTGCTCAGAGTCCAATAATTTCTTGCTTGTACAAGCAGAAAGTTTTAAACCAACTGAACAAAAGTCTAACCTAAATCATATAAAAATTATAATGTTTCCTCAATCAGTGAAAACTTTGACAAAGGACAGGTTGGGTCCCTTTGAGGAAGGATCCGGTATATTGCTAAAAATTGTTAGTATATATTTTCCTGCCTTCTTCAGAGGGATCTATAGCTTTTTTCCAGGGTAATTATAAATTAGTGAAAAAACATTATCCACATATTTTTGACCTACCAATTGCTGGCTTACATTGACACTGATTCTGAGACTTAAAAACATCAATTGGCAAACAATTTAGAGTAGGGGCTAAGGAAATTCAGGTGATCAATGGAATTTTCAGTGAGTTTATTCCTCACAGTGTTTTCAGTAGGTCCCAGAAACTATCTTGTGTTTGTTTGTTTTTTTCCTTCAAAAATATATAACTAGAAAAAATGTACTTATCAGCTGTCAGAATTTCTACACTGGTTCCTGACTTGTACTGTGAAAATTATTATAGTGGCAAAGGCCAAATGGAAGCCATTAGAACTACCTCTACCTAGAAATGTATAAAACTAAAGGCCTTCCCTGAGGGATGGCATAGATTAATGCTAACATAAAGTACTTGAAAGATACAGGGCTGGTGAGTACTATCACATTCCCATTTAACTCTCTTATTTGGAGAATGACAGTGGATTATCATAAATTTGACTAAGTGGTGACTTCAGATACAACTGCACTACCAGATTTGGTTTCATTAATTGAGCAAATTAATTTATTTGCTCCCTGGTACCTAGTATGCATTTACTTATCTCACAAATGACTTTTCAGGATAATTCTCATAATGTAAACCAGAACAGTTTAATTTCATCTGACAAGAGCAGCAATATAGCTTCCCTATCTTGCCTCGGGGGTATACCAAAGTCCAGCCCAATGTTGAAACTAGTTTGCGTTGATCTTGAGACTATTTCTCTTTAAATAATATATAACACTCATCTCATACTTTGAAAACATTATGTTGATTCAACCTAGTGAACAAGAAGTAAATACTACAGTAGCCTTCTTGGTGAGGTGGGAAATAAATATGTTTAAAATGCAGGGACCTTCTTCCTCCATGAACTTTCTATAGGTCTAGTGGTGAGGGGAATGAAAAGATAGTCTTTCTAAGGTGAAAAAAATAGAAGTTGTTTCTAGTACCTACTACAACCTAGAAAGAGGCACCACACCCAGAGGGTCTGTTTTGGGTTTTAGTTGTAAGATAGTCCTCATTTGGTTGTGTTACCTTAGCCCATTTAATAAGTGACTGGCAATGCTGCTACTTTTGATTGAGGGTCAAAATAAGAGATGACTCAACAACAGGTCCAGTATCTGTAGAAGTTGCCATGTCTCTTGGGCCTAAAATCTATCACATCCAATGATATTTGAAGTGTCAATGGATGCTAATGATGCTGTTTAGAAACTTTAGCAGGCCTATATAATTGAACCACCATGTAGGCCCTTAGAATTTTGGAGCAAGTCCCTGCCATTCTTTGTAAATAACAACTCTTGGCCAGTTTCTGGTCTTATAAAAACAGTTTTGACCCACTACCAGGCTTTTACAAAAACCCTGAACTGTCTTCTGCTGAAGGAGGATTTCAACTGGGGTAAAACATGACCACACCAAATGCTGTCCTGTTAAGGAGGCATTGGTGTGAGCACCTATTATATTACAATTTAGAAATATTCAGGCTGGCTAGTTTTTGAGCATTTGCCTAAAAAACTCCAGTAAAATTTGTAAATGATGACTGTGCTGCCTCCAGAGCCCAACATGGCCTAAAAGATTTTTGTCTTATGTTAATATTGTGAGCACCAAGAGAATAAATAGGTGTTTGTTAAGATTGTAAAGAATGAAATGAGTCTTCATTGAGTGAACAATTTTAAATAATTTAACTTAAATAACAGGGTCTTTTCCTCTGTGTTCAATGTGTGGGTGATAATTGTTCATCATTGCTTAAACTCTTTTATGAGTATCTTTATGTCCCTATGTATCTGATGAATCTCCTTAGAGGAAGATGCCATCAATGTAAAGTCATATCTGTGTGTAGGATAAAATTCAGTGCAATTAAGATCTTTGTCTTACAAAGATTACATTTGTTGGTAGGACTGATGAGACAACCCATGTGTAGCAGTGAAAAGTTATATTGTAAATTTAAAGCATCAAAAAAACTATAATTGAAGGGATATATGAAAAGGTACTGAACAGAATATATTAGTGAAAGGTATGATTACAATTTATTTATCACTTTCTGACTATATAGAGTCAAGGTATTGGTAATATTGTTCATGGGAACCTTGAATAAGTCACAGCATTAGAGTATCATTCTATTTTTTTTTTCCTAGTTTAAGAACAAGTCAAATTTGATCAGTAAGAGGAAAAATGGTGTGCAAAATGGTGGTCTATTCTCTAAATGGATCTTGAGTAATGGGTTTTTGTCCTTGAAGATGCTGTTTTAATTTATATTGAGATCACAGTGAACATCCATGGGGTCTCTTTCTATCAAGCTAATTGTTAAGTGCCAAAAATATAATTTAATTGTAAATTATGAGTTGTTGCCTCAGAGTGTTCATGCCTACTGTGAGACATTTTAGGGAAATGGATTCTGAAGTTATGCAGACTGTTGGAAAAGCAAAATTCTGATGGTTGAACTCTGAAGTATTGTCTTTTGTGTTTCATAACTTTCTAAAAGCATAGAGAATATATACTTCTTATTTGGTGGATCACACAAGTTAACTCTAGTTTGAATCCTAATATTGACTAAGTCCATGAAAGAATGCTGATTGGTACACTCCAGCAAATATTAATTTAGAAACTTTAGACTCAATCAATACACTTTCCCTACTTTTCATCAATTCATTCAGCATGTATTGGAATCTTTAACATCTATGTAAGGTTTTATTTTTCTTTCCACTCTATCCAGGTAGTGTGGATAATTTGGTTGGTTCATTTTTGATATTTTTGAGAATACTTCAACAGGGTCCTCTTTACCCTGTTCATATTTGTAAATTTCTTCATCTAGAGCATCTCAAATCAGTATCATTAAAGTTTGGGGCATCCCAGAATGCAATGGTCACTTAACAGGGTTGAAATATCCCAGATTTAAGTTGGTTTAGAGTTAATCCTTTCATTTTTATGAGGATGTGTCAGGTATTTGTCACTATAAATGTAAGGATTTCTTGTGACAGAAGTGTGGACAGCAACAACAGAAAATAATTTTGTAGGGTTCTAATGAGTCACTTTTAGAAATAGACATTAACGGGCAACATGATGACTACTCCCAATTGGGCTTGATATCAGACAGAATATTATTTCCCTGAGAACTAGAGAACTTCACAGATTGGTGGTCAACACCTAATTGTTACACAAAAAACAAGGTCCCAGGGTGAGAGTTGCCCCTGCATCTGGAATCTGTCCTGGATTTTGTTGGAATGAAGACACAAAATTCACTCTGAGTTACAAACATATTTTGGCAGAGATATATGACATGTCTACTATAAAGAAGGTTCCAAATCTATACTCCTTCCCAAAAACATTAGTTATTTAAACTTCTGACTTATTTAAATCTGCAGCAGAGGCTCAGCAGATTCAGAAAATGAAGCACTAAAAACAGCCAGTGTAAAATTTCCAGCCAGCATCAGTTCAAAGTTCAAGTTTGCCAACAGACAATAATATAGCTGAAGTAAAGAGCTAGATGTAAAGCACTACAGGAATTTATTAAACAAAAGCTAAAGAAGACAGAACTTACAGTGGTGGTTGTCATAACCTAGATATACTGCATGTGGGGCCAATATTTGATTCCACCCCAGTGGAGGAAAAAAATGGTCATGCCACTCAAAATTTTGATCATCTGTTGAGATTGACAATACCAGAAATACGAAGGTGGTATAAAGAATCTTCTGGGCATGAAGGCAGATTCCCAAGTAGGTCTGAAAATGGATTGAGAGAGTAATATAAGAGACTTTGCTGTCTTTTCTTGTGGATAAAGGGCTTCCTCTTGGTAAGAGTTTCCCACGCATGCCTAGACTGTGACTTGTGTGGTCTGAACTGATGGTTGGTGCCAAGAAAGATGATGGGATTTTTTACTACATTTCTCAGATGTGGATTGAAGGGAAAGAGGTAACAGAGGGGCTTGCAAAGTATCAGTAGTCAAGTATTAAAGTTGAAGTCAGATTCTTTTTTGCTCTACATACTGTTTTGTTCAACAAATTTTAACTGTACCAAAAGAGAAAATCACAACAAGTTACTTTCACTATTGTAATTATCAGCTTTCTTTTTGATTTTAGAACCAGCAAGTGTTTTTTTTTTTTTCATAAAACAGAAATTGTATCCCTATGGGTTGAGGAATAGAAATTTTTGTATCCCCAAACAGAGAAAAGCTAAAGAAAGCAGAAGAAAGATCTGAGTGGTCACTTCAAAGTTACTTTTATTGTAGAGTGAAGGCAGAATCAGGACAACAGAAAAGTAACCAATCAGTTAACTCTAAGTACTTTAGATTCCATTTCTTTTTGTATAAGGATTAAAGTAGAAGGAACTTCATTGTTATGTCAATAAAAACTGGACTGTGAGAAATTTAAATGTTCATTTTCTAATCCTGATTTCTCAGAAGGTGAGGTATGCAGTTAAGTTTTAGCATTGTGGTATGGAAATTAAGTGTGAATGATTAATTTTTTAGCCTAAGAAGGACAAATACAGGAATTTATTCCAAAACAATGACTTCCTAATATTTTCATAAGTGTTGTTATCATCTTAAGAATCTCAAATTCCATGTCATATTTGTCACCCAATAAGCAGAAAATGGAGGCTTAACTTCTAGGCATCACAAATATTTCCAATAAAAAGAAAGGGTGAAAATATCTAAGTTGGCATGTTTGCATCTAATTTTTGCTAAAACAAAACCCTTAAAAATAAGAGGTCTCTGAAATAATAGAATGTATTGATGTGTTATAGGTGCTGGCCAGACAGAAGGAGTAGTTTCCAGACAAACTCCTATAGTACCACCAATAAACTAGATAGCAGTTAAAAAAAAAAAATAACAGTTTGCCCAAATGTAAAGTCACAATATTTCATAATGAAAGTTTTGGGGAAGGAAATTATCAGCTTTCATATTGAAACTGTACTTGTTATAGAAAAGAAAGGTCAAACATCATGCATTGGGCAAAGTTTGGTGTAGGAGACTGGTCTATAAGGTAAAATGTCTGTTGTTTCTTGATTGGTTAAGGTTGTCAGAAAGAGGTAGTTTTTTCTAGGGATTGAGATGAGATTTGAGATAAAGTTTTGACAAATACTCAAGAATATAAAAATCTCTTTATTTTTCATTTTAGACCATAACTTATTAACTGATTAACTTCCTTCAGGCTTTGTAATTAAATTTAATGCATCTTGGGACTGTTCTTCTTATCACTCTTATCACGTGAGGAAACACCTTCCCAAAGACTCTTTCCTCACCTTTTTTATTATACATCATTCACTAAAACTGTTATTTCTAATACTGAGAAAATGAGTATTTTTATAATTGTGTATAATGATGGGGTGAGGGGCTCTCCTATAGAAAAAGTACTTAACTCACAGTGACAGTAATGTTCTTTGTATATCTTTCTGCAAAAAGGTTTCCATACTAATTACCATCAGTCCAAGACACTGGATTGTTATTCCTCATCACATATCCCTGTGTTTGAAATTTAACTTCCATCACCTACAAAGTACTCTGTAACTGGCAGCAACAACTACTGCTTTTTATCTTGTCTTATACATCTGAAGATGAGGGAGAGGTCATAAGAAGTAGTAAGTAATACACTGGAATCTCACTAAAATTTCTGCTGATTTGAATGACATAGATGAACATGCAGTTTTTACTAAATATTACATGTTTGCATCTACAGCTTGTTTTTCTAAATTGTGAAAATTAAATGAATTGACTCTCAATAATATTTATTTTCTCATTTCTGACTCTCTATTAATCATAAATTTTGTCTCCCACTCATTCTCAATCTTAGGAAGTTTTGAAAAGTACGTGTCTATCAGCAATGTAAGCATTTAACAAGAAAGAGGAGCTGTGCATATTTTAAAGGACTCTGAATTAAAGCTATTCTCATTCGGATATCACAATCACATCTCAGGGTATTTCCTTTCTTATTTTTGAAACATAATTCCCTGAAAAGAAAAAAAAAAGAGAAATTAAAGCTATTAAACCCATGTTCTTTACTTGACGCCTCTGCATTGATTAAAGCCCTGAACTCACATGGCTGTAAAGTTATACTAATGTCCTCTTTAGACTGTTCTTTGCATGACTTCACTCCAAGAAGGAGAGAAAGGCTCTTCAAGAGAAGGAGCAAAGGAGACACCTCCTTTGCAGTGAAGTAAAGAGAGATTAAAGAGAAGAACTTTGAAGAAAGTTTCTTCTTTGCCATGTACATTTCTACACTCATAATAAATTGATAACTGACAACATAATAGAGCTGAATATACCCAATCATTTGACCTTGCTTTATTTACAGTGTTCCTAAGCATTTCACTTAAAAAGCAACTGAAATATTATTATTATTATTATTATTATTATTATTATTATTATTTTGGTATCTGGGATTGAACTCAGGGGCAGTCAGCCACTGAGTCACATCTTCAGCTCTATTTTGTATTCTATTTACAGATGGCCTCACTGAGTTGCTTAGCACCTCCCCTTTGCTGAGGCTGGCTTTGAATTCTTGAGCTTCTTCTCTCAGGCTCCTTAGCTGATGAGATTATAGGCATGTGCCATCCAGATGCTTTGAATTATTTTCTCCTTTTAGAGGATCCATGTGGTTTGAAACAAGATTATAAGTAAAATACTACAAATATTCTATACAATAAAAATGTTTCATGCCCTAATTTTCAAATATTATGTACAAAGATAGTCAAATTCATTAATCAGCCATCCTTTACAACTTGACTAGAAGAATTATTCACCTTAGGCTTGTAGACATTTGAACAATTGATTAAAGTTAGTCTTGCTTTCTAATCACAAGAAATAATCTGATTTTTAAAAAATTGTTCAGGTAAACCATATTAATTGTGAAAACATTGAAATGACAAATATTCGTCCTATATCATTGCATTACAAATGAAAACAAGCAATATTTGACCATACATTATGGAGGAACTATAATGGTTTTAGAATTAATGTGTAAGTACATGAAATTCAAAATCTTCTCACTTGGCCAGATTACTTAAAAATAGCACTCTGAAAGTTCTAGTAGAATGGCAAGAATAAGATGTTGAAAAGCGCGTTTTGTGTTTCCATCCCCTCAAAGACACACCAATGTGAACAGCCATTCACACATAAAATGTACCATTTCAAGAGCTAAATGTATCAAACTGCTATAATCACATGAGAAAATAAGACATGACACATTAAGTGGGAAAGAAGAAAAGTTTCACATTCCCTGATGAATCATCATTTCCCATGCCTGTGGAGTCTGCATCAGAAAGAATGTGGAGAGAACACCAGACCTCTCTGCAGATATCAGTACCGGATTTTCTCCCATGAAGCCCCATGCCAGGGGAACTTGCTTGGCCACAGGGTGCAGTTTTCTCTTTCTATCTGGGTCTCAAGATGTATCTTATTACCCACATTGGTTCTCATATCTGTAAATTCTAGTATCACCCTTTTGGACCCAGTTACCACAGACACCCAATTTACTCTGATACTTCATTGTCTTCACAAGTCCTGACATAAAGCAAACTCAATTTCTAAGCCTGACCCTGTAGTCTCAGGTGACAAGTAAAATCTGGATCGAAAATGTCGGCTTACCAACCACTGATTCAGGCACAAGAACAGTCTACTGAAATACTTGAAGAGCAAACTCACTCAGAGAATCTACCAGCTAGAATTTCTAGACTCACTGGATAGGCTCAGTAATAAAGGTTTTTTTCCCGATGAAACAAGGTGTAAGGCTTGAAAACAGTGTCTTCTGCCTGACATAGAGACAGAAGAACAACAAATAATAAGAAAAAAATAATACCAGCAAAGTAACAAAATAAAGTTTCAATAACCAATATCCAAAAGAAATGGAGATATACAGACATAAAAATGACTGACAAGACATTCAGAAGAGTCATCTTAAATAGAAGTTCAATGAGCTCTAAGAGAGCACAGAGAGAGAGTGCTTAGATGACATTAGGAAAACAATAGATGGAGAAATAATATCCAGCAAACATAAACATCATCACGATCATTCTGAGACTGAATAACACAAACACAATTTAAAGAACAAGAAAATCTGTAGGAGTGTAGGGACATTCAACAATGAAACCAAAAATACAAACAATCAGAAGAAAACAAATCATTGAGCTTAAAGACAGGTTCTTTGAATTTAGCCAGTCAAAAGAAACAGATGAAAATAGAATGAGAAAGAATGAAGAAAGTCTTAGGGATTCATGGGACATTATTAAGCAAATCAATACTCACATTATGCAAATTTTTGAAGAAACAGAAACAGAGAAAGAGAAAGGGGAGAAGGGGATGAGAGATTTTTAAGGAATCAATGACAAATTGTTTTTCAAATCTGGAGATAGAAATTATCAGCCAGTGCCAGGAGGCCTAAAGAACCCTAAACAGATTTTTAAAGTAAAGAAATCTTCACCCAGACATATAGAATAACATTCTCAAAACTAAAAGAAAAAGAGAACATTGAAAGTAGCATAAGAAAGTTGACTTGCTGCATACAAAGGAATCATCATAAGACTATGAGAGACTTTCTCATATAAACCTTGAAACCAGGAGAGACTGGGAAGACATATTCAATGTCCAGAAATTAAAAAAAAAATCAGCCAAATATATGATACCCAGCAAAGATTTTTTGAGACTCAGAGAAGTAAAAATATTCTTAGACAAACAAAAACTGAAGAATTTGATCACCAGTAGATCCATCTTACAAGATGCTAAGGGAAATTCTTAAAGTTGAAATAAAAGGACAGTAACTAGCAACATAAAAATTGAAAGGCTAAAATTCAGTTTATGGATAAAATGATAGGTAAATTCAGAACCCTGAAATATTGTGCCAGTGGCATTTAAATCACTTTTAATTCTAGTAAACAAGTTAAAAGAAAAATAATCAAACAAACATAGTGATAGTGATTTGCTGGTGGATACACAGTATGAAAATATGTAAGTTTAGGACTTCAAAAAATTAAATGTAGGGGGAAAGGGAAGTTAAAATGTAACATTTGTATATAGTTGAAGTTAAATTGGTAACTGTTTAAAGGAGACTGCTATAAGTATGTTTAGCACTTGTTACAAGATGCCCATAAATACCAAATCTGTAGTATACTCACAGAGTTAGAGAAAGGTCTAATAAAAATAAAGAGAAAACTTACAAATGTACTAACACACACACACACACACACACACACAAACACACACATCAATCACAACAGAAGAAAGTAAAAAGGGAAGAAAATAACAAATAATATTTTAAAAAATGGCAATAGTGAATCCTTATGTACATGTAACTACTTTAAATTTGAAGGGATTAAATTTTCCCATCCAGAGACAAAGAGTCAGACTGGGAATGTAGCTCAGTGATAAAAATATATTATATCATCGACATCACGCACACACACACACACACACAAAAAAAAAAAAAAAAAAGAATTATTGGTTTAAAGAAAAAGGCACAGGTATGTGTTATCTAGGAAAGAAGAGCTTTCTGTTACTTCAACTTAATAGATATACACAGACTAAAAGCAAAGGATAGTAAAAGATTTTCTGTGCAAACAGAAACTAGAAGAGACTAGGGGTGACTACAAAATATCTTTCAGTTCAAAACTGTCACCATCCATAAAAGGTCTTGATATAATAATAAAAGGGATGGTTTATCAAAAGGTAATAACAGTTGCCACATATATGAATCCAATATTGACAAAAAATATCTATAGACCTGAAGGTAGAAATAATCAGCAATGTGATAAAAGCAGGTAATTTCAGTATGGCAGTTTCAATGATGAATAGATCATCCAGATAGAAAAACAATAAGGGAATTAGTAAATTTTGACAACACTAAATACCAAATGAATCTCAGAGACATGTAAAATCATTTTTTTTTTCATCATAATGGAATGTACATTCTTCTCAAGTGCAGACAGAACATTATCTGGAATAGATCATACCTTAATCCACAAAATACATCTCAAGCAATTTCAGAATACCAAAATCATGTCAGTTGTATGTCTCAACCACAATGCTATGATTCTTAAAATGATCACAGGAGGAAAAATCAGAAAATTATTAAATAAATGAAAATTAAACAACACCATCTTGAAATATCAATGGGTCAAATAATAAATCAAAGGAGGAAAAATGTAAGAAAAATGAACATGAAAAAACAACATACCAAAATTTTGGGGGTGTAGTGGGAAAAAGAAATTCTAATAGGTAGTTTTATAGTGATAAATATCTACATAAAATTAAATAAGTATTTCCAAATAAACAATCTTGTTTTGAATACAAAGCAACTAGATGAAGAATGAACTATGACTAAAATTAAAAAGAGAGGAATGATAAAGATCAGAGCACCAATAAATGTATTGTAGATTAGAAAAAAAAGTTCAATGAAGTTTAAAGATAGTCTTTTGAAAATGCATTGACCTTTAGCCAGATTAACTAAGAAAAGAGATAAGACTTAATTAATGCATTGAAAATAAAAAAAGGAAATATTAACATTGGTACTTCAAAAATAAAAAGGTTCATTAGAAATGGCTATAAAAAATTGAATGCCAACAAATTGAATAACTGCAAAGAAACAAATTTCCAGAAACATACAACCTGTCAAGACTGAACACTGAGGAAAAAGAAAATCTGAACATAAAAATAATGAGTAAAGAGACTGAATCAGCAACCAAATTCTCCCAATAATGAGAAGCTTGTGACCTGATAGTTAAAATGATGTGTTTTACCAAACACTGAAAGAATTTATGTCAACATTTTTCAAACTCTTATTAAAAATTGGAGAGGACATATGTGAATATAATGTTAAATTCCAACATCTTGTACATACATAAGATTGGAGTCCTAATTTGTATAAGACATATTCCATGCATGTATAATTTTGTCAAAATTGACTCTACTGTCATATATGCTTAAAAAGAACCAATTAAAAAAAATGAAGAGGAGGCAATATTGCCAGACTCATTTCACATGAACAGTATTTCCCTGATATAAAAGTAAATAAGGATGCTATAAAATTAAAAAAAATAATAATATAATAAAAATACAAATTAATATCCCTGAAAAATAAAGATTTAAAAATTCTCAACAAAATATTAGGGAACCAAATTCACCAGCAAATTAATTGAATCATAAATCAGTGTCAAGTGAGATTTACCTTTATGTTATAAGGATGCTTCAATAGATGGAAATCAATCAATGTGATATAAAATATTAACATTGATTAATAAAATACATATGATCATCTCATTACATGCGGTAAAACATGTCACAAAATTCAACATAATTTCATGATAAAGAGTACATTCATATAAGTACAGAAGGAAAAGTATTTCAGCATAGTGAAGGCATCATATAATAAAACATGAAATACCCTCATTTTAAATGAAGAAATTTTGAAAGCTATTGTTCTAAGACAGGAACAAGGCAAATATGCCTACTCTTGCCATTTCTATTCAACATATTCAAGTACTAGAATTCCTAAACAGGAATATTCCTAAATATTGCTAAATATTCCTAAATATTGCTTCCCTTATTGAAACTTTCATTTCAATAAGGGAAGCAATATTGAGGCAAATTGGAAATGAAGAAGCAACATATCTCTGTTTGCATTTGACATTATCTTATATATAGAAAACCCTAAATAATCCATAAAAACTTAAAATCATAAATAAATTCTATTAAGTGTGAGGATACAAATTTACCATACAAAAATCAGTTATACTTCTATACAAAACAAAAACTATGAGAAAATGAATTAGACGACAATGTTATTTAGAGTAGCATCAAGAAGAATGAAATAATAAAAGTAAATTTCACAAATGAAGTGAAAGGTTTTATCACTGAAATATACAATAAGGTGATAAATTGTAGAAGACATAAATGGGCTTTTATGCCATATTCAAGAATCAAAATAATTCATGTTATTAAAATATCTGTACTAGTCAAAATCATTCATATGTTAAATGCAATATGTGTCAAAATTCCAAGGCAATTTTACCAAAGTACATAAAACAATTTCAAAATTCATATAAATTCATGAAACACCCTAAGTAGTAGTAGTAGTAGAAGTAGTAATAATAATAATAATAATTATAATAATAATAATTAGCAATAAGCCTGAAAGACTGCATTTCAAACTATACAACAAAACCATAACAATCAAATTACTATTGTACTAACAAAAACAAACCTATGAGCTAGAGAGTAAAAAAGGAAAAGAAAGGTGTGTGTATGTGGGGGTGGGGTGGATCTCCTAAAAAAAAAAAAAAAAAAGGAATATCAGTAGAGGAAAGAGATAAAGCAGATGGAAGTGGGGAGGGAGAGAGCATGTGCTGTAAAATGATATTGGACAAATTATATTTTTATATTGTATGCATATACAAATATGTAGAAATACATCCCATCATTATGTACAACTATAATTCACTAACAAAACAAGGGGGAAAACCCCTTTAGATTAATGGAAAAGAATAGAAAGCTAAAAATAAATTTATGCACTTAACAGTAATTTTTGTTACAAAATGGTATCAAGAACACACAATGGGAAAAGGACATTTTCTTTAATAAATGCTGTTGTGCTGAGGAGGCAGAGAGGGAAGGTGGGAGGGGAGGGGAGGGGGGATAGTAGGGGTTAGGAAAGGTAGCAGATTAAGACAGTCACTAATATGCCATTATGTAAAAATGTGAGTATGTAACAGATGTGATTCTGCTATCTGTATTTGGGGTAGAAATGGGAGTTCAAAACCCAATAGAGTCAAATGTATGAAAGATGATTTATCAAGAGCTCTGTAATGTTTGGAACAATCAATAAAAAAAAAGAAAAAAAAAGAAAAGAAAAAAATAAATGCTGTTGTAAAACTTGGTATCCACCTATAAAGAATGCATTGGAAAATTTTATTATGTCATAGGCAAAAAAAAATTCAAATGGAAAGTGAGTTATATATTTAAGTGTAAGCCCTAAAACTGTAAAAATTAGGAAAAGAATGAAGAAAAAATTCTTGCCATTACTCTGGGCAATATTTTTTTTTTTGTATATGACCCCCAAAGCACATACAACAACAACAACCAGAAGAAAACTAGGCAAAACAAATTAAATCTAAGAAGATTCTGAACAGCCAAGTAATAACCAACAGAAAAAAAGACAGTGAGGGGAAAAAATATATATGTATATATGGAAAGGGATTAATATACAACGTATATGAGGAACGCAAAAAACTTAATAACTAGGAAACAAATAACTCTGTTAGTGGCCAAAGAACCTGAACAGAAATTTCTTGAAAGAAGACATACAAAAGGGCAATGTATATATGAAAAAATGCTCAACATTAGTAACAGTCAAGAAAGGCAATTCTAATTACAATGACATATCAACTCAAATATGATAGAATAAATAAAATTAAAACTATGAAAGATAACAAATACCCCCACTTTTGGTGGAAATATAAATTAATAGTTATATTGGAAATCAGTATAAATGTTTTTCAGAAAATTAAAAATAGAACTACCATATGATTCAACAATCCCACTTTTGGATATAAATGTAACTGAAATGAGATCATACTTCAAAGATATACTTGCATTCCTATGTGTGTCTCAGAATTAGTCACAATAGTCAGAATATGAAATCAACATAAGTATCTCTGGATGAATGAATTGACTAATAAAATGTGAAACACACACACAGAGGAATATTATTTAGTTATTTAAAAGTAAGGAAGTCCTGTCATTTGTTATTTTATGTATGAACTGCAAAGATATTAGGTCAAGAATAAGCCACATATGTAAAGAAAAGTGCCACATGTTGTTGCCTATATGTGAAATGGCAAAATGTCAAATCTATGAAATCAGAGAGCACAATGGTCTGAGGACAGTGTAGAAAATGAGATATTGATCAAGTGTATAAAGTTTCAGAAGAATTAATTCTGCTTTATCTATTTTTTTTTATTTGTCGTTCATAACATTACATAGTTCTTAATACATCATATTACACGGTTTGATTCAAGTGGATTATGAACTCCCGCTTTTACCCCGTATACAAATTGCTGTATCACATCAGTTACCCTTCCATTGATTGACATATTGCCTTTCTGCAACTTGGTGATCATAGTTATTAATACTATATCATATATTTAAATTTTGATATAAGACTAGATTTCAATGTTCTCATCACCAAAAAATAAAAGTATGAGTGATGATGTTCATATTAATAACTTAATTACAAACTAACTTCATGATGTATATGCTTGTGAACCCATCATTTTGTATTCCATAGATACAGGCAATTTTTATTTGCTAATTTTGCATCAGTTAAGCTGGAAAATTTAAATGAAATCAAATAAAAACAATATCACTGATATATATGAATTATTGTCATGATCAATAGAGAACATTCCTTAGAGTGGGTTTCCTCAGGTTACCTCTATTGCTCACTAGTTATGAGACCCTAGCAAAATTACCTAACCTCTATATGTCTCAGTTTGCTTATCTGTAAATAAGGTTAATAATAATGATAACATGAATCTCACAAAGGTTCTGTGGACATTAGATGAGTTAATGATAGTTAATTGCTTAAAACAATGAAAGTCAATTTTTTTGGAATTATTAATAAAGTCTTTCTCTCCAGGTGGCCAGAATTGGATTAAATAAATAAAACAATAATTAAACAAGAGTAAACATTTAAAAAGGAAATAAAAATATTCAATTATAAATTGCTCATAAAGCTTTAATATATTCTATTCTATATACTAAGACTTCACACAATTAAAATATGTCCTCCTTTCCTTAAATTGTCTTTTTCATTTTATTTGAATTTTTAGCTTTCCTATTACCTATCAGCCTAAATATTGCCAACTAAATGCTAATTCAATGTAAAATGGTGAGGTAAAAATAAAAGTAGGAATCACAATTTAAAACAATAACTTTTTAATGTTTCTTTGCACTATTTTTTCTCCAGGAGAGGGCAAAAGAAAAGTAAATGCTATTCTTTTAGATTTTTCACTCTTCTTTAATGGGAAAAAAATCTCACATAAGTTGTATTCTTTGTGTATTTTAAAACCTTAAGGCAAAATTTCAGAAGATATTTTTTACAAAAAAAAATGAACAAAATATTTTGACATTCCAATACTCATATTTGGAATTTATATTCATAAGATGAGATCTCTATCCTGCAATTCTATCTCATGCTGTGATTTCTCAGAGATTAGTTATCCATGTGTTTGCTAATTATTCATCACATATAGTTTTACTGGACAAATTATCTCAACAGAATTAAAGATGTCACAATTGTAACCTAATTAAATGAAATAAACGGAAATAGACTTCTGATCATATGCTCCCTCATTTTTTATGACTCAGTCTGTAAGAACTGAAAGTAAGTTTTCTGAGAAGACTGTTCACTTAGGTGAAAGGCCAAAAATAAGGCCACACTAATAAAACAATCAAGAATATAGAAAAATAGTTTAGGAAATATTTTCCTTCTAAACAAGAAGTATTTTTATTCTAAACCATCGCTACTTTAACATTAGGAGACTGAGTTTTCAGAATTAAAGTTCTGTTTCTAAAAGACACACTTATGAACCAGGAGTCAAAAGCAAATTGATACAGTCACACTCAACTGACTTAATACATTTCTGATGCCTGTGTTTTTGATTTTCATATTTTAAGTCTAATGTACCGGTTGAATCATAGCCAAGTAGGAGGGCAGAGATAAATTACAGGTAGATAGAATTATAAAGATACAAAAAAAAATATCAATCTAGACATTTTTCCAAATAGAAGGAGTTTGGCCTAAAAAAATATGAAGGAAAACAGTTCAAAAGCCTTAAGAACTGACATCAGTCATGTAGCCATCAAGATCTCTATGAATAGCACCAAAACACATATAGAACTAATACAAATTATCAGTGAGAGTATTGATTTAGGTAGTTTAAAAAACAAACAAAAGAACACAAATAACAGTAGACTTAGCATGCTCTTCAAAATTAATAGGAATTACCAGAGCAGGGCCATTCTTTAATGAAAATAACATAAGAACATAAGTGAATATAATCTTGTTACAGCCAATTGTTAGGGAGAACATAACAAAACGTAAATTACTACCAAGCATTTTCAGGAATTGGCTGATGTTCAGATACAATGTCCTTGCTCCCTATCACTTTGTCTGAGAAAGTGCCCAGGTTTGGATATGATTTGTCCTGAAAATGTTCACGAGTTGGTGGCTTAGCTCTTACTGTGGGGATGTTGAGGTGATGGGATCTTTTAAGAAGTGGGGTCAAATAGTAGATCTTTAGATCACTGGATATGTTTCCCACAGAAGAAACTAAGTTAGGAATTCCTTCAGTCATTGGGACACTGCCCTCAGAAGGTAGTCCTTATGGGACCTCTGAGTTAGTTTATCCAAAAGAGTTGTTATAAAATATTTAAAAAGAAAAATACAAACAAACAAAAACACTCCCTAAGCTCTTTAACCCTTGTTAACGATCACATCTTGCTCCCACATAAATTCCTACCACTTGTGTCACCATCTGCCATGAGGCCTTCACCATATCCCACTGGATGCTGGCATCATGTTCTTGAACTTTCAGAACTGTCAGTAAAATAAAAGTATTTTCTTTATGAAGTCATCTGTCATTAGGCATTTGTTATGGTAGTAGAAAATCTATTAACAGAGGTGGTTATAGTTTTTTGAAGCTACTGAAGAAGTTTTAAGTTTTCTCATTTGCAATCCATATGAAGATAGTATTCTTAGTATTCATGATTATTCTTTGAAAAGGTATTTTTTAGGGACTCAATTTCTTCCTGAAGGGAAACATCTCTCAACCAAATAAAGAAATCACTAATCATAGGTGAAAATGCTAAGGATTTATGTTAACCTTCAAGTTATTTAAAAGAATATTTTTAAAATCAAAATTTGTTTAACATACCATAAATAATTATTGATCCAATTATTGTCAGAAATGAAATAAATCACATGAATTTTTAGCAAGAAAAAGTCACTTTGCTTAAGAATTTTATCATATAAAAATTTTAAAAGATGGCTAATAAGTATGGAATGATTGATGTATTTATGTCAACTTAGCAGACTAGAGAGTCTAGAATACAGTATATTTTAATCATCTTTTTTCACTGCTGGGGATGTAATTCTAATATCACTTTTTAAGAAAATTTTGTTATGATTTTGATAGTGGCCATAAGAATTTATATGCCAACCAATGGTGTATAAGGATTCCTTTCCCCCTAAATCCTCTGGGATGTTATCAGAAAGGAATATCATCATAAAGGAATGTTCTTTCTTTCTTTATATATATTAAATCATCTTTTATTCCTGAAATGAAATCAATTTGATATTACTGTATGAGTCTTTTTACATATTGTTGAAATATCTTTACAAGTACTTTGTTGAAGACTTGTGTGCTTATGTTCATCAAGGATATTGGTGTCCTTGAGTGTATATAATCACTATTTTGTGGTGTCCTTACCAAGGTTTGGTTGCAGAGTAATACTACTGCTTCAATCTTATAGTCTTTTATTCATCTCTCTAGGTTTTAATTTCTTCTTTGATTTTAGTTGATTGTGTCTAGAAATGCATCCATTTCTTCAAGATTTTCCAGTTTATTGGAATATAAGTTTTCAAATAATCCCTCTTTATCCTCTGGATTTCAGTGGTATCTTTATCAGATCCCCTTTTTTATCTCTAATTAATTTGGGTCTTTCTGTATTTCTTTTGATTAGTTTGACTAAGGCTTTATCAATCTTGTTTATGTTTTCAAAGGACTGACTCTTTTTTATTTATATTTGTATTGTTCTTTTATTCTTTATTTCATTGATTTCCACTCTTATCTTTATTATTTTTTTCTAAGATGTGGTTGGATTTGTTTTGTTCTTGTTTTCCTAATACATTGAGATACATCATTAAGTTATTTTTTGAGAATTATATGATATATTTTAGATCACTCATCTCCATAAATGATTATTCTTTATACTATAAACTTACATTTTTATAAAGTATAAACTTAATTTGTTCTACTCACCAATTCTGATGTGTCATAAACATTAATTTGATTTTAAGAAGATTTTCCATCTCTTCCTCTAATTTATTCCATGATCCACTAATTCTTCAAAAATGTATTGTTCAATATTAATTTGTAGCTTTGTGTAGTTTCTCTTGCTTTTTATTTCTCATTGTATTCAATATTAATATGGGAAGATGTAAAAAATTATTTTAAATTTTTTTGTATTCGTGAATAATTGCTTGATGACCTAAAATATTACCTATTTTGAAGAAAGTTCCATGAGCTATTGAAAAGAACATATATTCACCTACTGTTGAATGAAATATACTGTATATCTGTTAAGTGAATGCGATCTATAGTTAAGATTAACACTGATGTTTCTTTGTTGATATTTTGGTTTTGTTTTTGTATGGAAGACCAACTTTTGAGACTGGGATATCAAAGTCACTCTATCTGTGTCTTTATATGAAATAGTATTGTTAAATGAAACTGGGTACACCAAGATTTGATTTCAGTATTGGTATTTCTGAAGAATACACACACACACACACACACACACACACACACACACACACACTCACACACACACACACACAAAACCCACTGTATGTCTCCCTTGTGTTTTTAATACAAATTTTTATATTTGCATTGCATTCGTTTTAGTACATTTAGCCTTCCATAGCTGAATATCATAGACTAGGTGAGTTATAAATAACAGAAATTTATATCCCATCACTTTGGAGTCTGATAAATTGAAATCCAAGATGAAAAAAAAAGTTTTATTTTCTGATGAGGCTCAGTTTTCTGGACTATAGATGATGTCTCCTTACAGAGTCCTCACATGGTGAAAGAGGTGAGGGGTCTTTATTAGGCCTATTTTAAAAACACTGAATCCACTCACAGAAGCTTTGCTTTCATGACATAACTCTCATTAAAACAAAACAAAACAAACAAACAAACAAAAAAACCACTTTCTAATACTATCACTTTTGGGGGTGATAGTATTAGAATTTATTTTGGTATACTAAAACAAATCCTATTTTAGTATGTGAATTTCAGCACATGTTTGTATTCATTCAGACTACAGCAGTATTTCTTTTTTTATTTTAAAATATTTTGAATGTATATAAGGTCATTTTATACAAATAATTGTGTTTTTAATCATAATAACACTATATATATTGGAGAATGAGTGTTTGCTGATGTTCACAAAGTAGAAGTTTAACATAAAAAAGCAGTAATATTAAGAGATAATGGAGATAATTCTAAATGGTAGTTGCAATATTACAGAACTTACAATTATAAATAAAGTAAGGAAAGAGTAACCAAAGCAGTTTTTGAAGATTAGTTTTTAGAGAATAACAAAACCATAGAAATCCTCGCTTCTTTGGTTACAGTTTGATTTCCTCTCAGGAGAAATTATAAAAGATTACCACCAATGAATAATCTGATTATGGATGTTAAATATAAAACCTAAAAAATGTACGTGCCTCCTGCACAAGCACTAGACATCTGTAGGCATGACAGGAAGAAGTAAGGAGTTTTTGCCAGACACAAAGGTTGTGGGAATACCTAATTTCTTAAATGGCACATTCATTATGCGCCATACAATTTATATCTATAATCTAAGATATAATATATATATATATATATATATATATATATATATATTTGATATAATTTATGTCTTAGACATTATATACTTTAGATGTATATATTAAAAATACATAATTTTAAAAATTTATACATGATGTATCATATGTATGTAAATATTTCAAAACATAAAAGTGAAGGAAAAATATTAAATCTAAAAATAAAAAACTAAAAAGCTTAAATAGCAATGTGTTTTTTGGATAGGCTTTAAATTTTATTTTGTGGTTTAGTGTAGCCTTCAGTGTGAATTAATTCTGGAATATTTATATTTTTCAATTCTGAAGACCAGCTAAACTTCTCAGCAGAGGTGGTATGTTGTCTTTCTCAAAACTTAATTAGTTATCCCCTTTTGTGCATATTCCTATAGTCAGCAACCTTAGAAGCCACTGTGGTATTTGGGTTCAACTCCTATATATTTTTCTTATAAAAACTAAACAAAACTGACATTGACTAGAGAATAAACTTCCTGTGAAATTTGTACAGGTCAGAAAGATTGACTTGTTCAACATACAAAAACGGGCCAAATATTCATTCAGAAGGAATAGACAATTTTAACTTTATTTTTCAGGAAAAGACAATATAACTGCAGAAATGTTAAAGTAAGATAATCTCGAGGTCAACAGAAAAGCCATTTCATGAATAGTTGAATTGCATTGGATGGGTCAATGCATACTTTAAAAGAATTTCTTGATTCTAATGTTTTAAAATCTTTAAATTAAATATTTTAATTATAAATGTGCCAGCTGGGATAGAATACCAACTTTTCAAAAACATTTGATTTTCTTAACAAATACTGCATTATACAGAACATATAGTAATATTTGATGTGTTTTACAAAATGCATGTCCTCTTAATTCAAGGATGCTGCTATTGACAAGTTTAGCATCAATGAGTGAGCGTGTCCTCAAAGATCAACATAGGTCCAGCAGATCTTTTTGTATTGTGCACACATAAAGATTTTACAGCAAGAATCAGAAGAAAGTAAAGTGTTTCAGTGAGGATGCATCAACCTCTGTCAATCCAAATAAACATTGCAATTTTTTAAATTTAAGCAATATTTTACAGTAAAACATACTATTAGATAATTTCAATGTTTAAAAACATGATTTGTTTTTGTTATCTGAGTGATTTTTTTATCTTTTTTTCTTTCCTTCTGAAGAACTGACCACAATAGACTTCATCATGAAGACATAGCAAAAGTCATGATATCAACATACATTGCCATTGGACAGGAGCATGAGAAGTCACCCAGGCTTCAATACATATAGAACAACAAATTAAGTAATTGATCAATATTTGGAGAAAACACAAGCTGATGCACCAAGATGACTCTATTTGATTTTTATTTATATATTGGGAAAATAGTTTCATTTGCAAATTTAATCTCTCTTTTGCCATGCCATGTATCCCCAGGCTTCAGGTTTTAAAAGATTGTTGCAACACATGACTAAAGCAGTCAGGGTCACTCCAGGTGAACTGGGATGGCACAAAATAATCACACAGAGACAGAGAAATATCTTTTTCTTTGGTTTCTGTGGCAGTTCTTTTGACCCAGCTCCACAAAGGAAGCAAGGCAAAAAAGAGGAAGAGCACACCTTGAACCCAGTTTTACTGGGAAGAAGCCATTCAAATGAGGCAAGGAATGAATTTACAAAGGCATAAATCAAACCCACCTGGTAACACCTTCTCCTGGAGCCATGCCCCATTATCAGAGCAGAAGTAAAGCCCAAATTATTGCAGGGCACAATAATTGTTCAGTATGTGTTGCTCAGGACTTAAGGGAGTATATTTCCAGAGGGTTCCCGACAAAAGGTGGGCAGCTTTACAGTGTATTTAAATATGTAAATCAGAGATGCTCTCCACTATTTCCATAGAAAGTCAGTTTTAGTTGTTTGTCATCCACTTATCTTTGCAAATATATTTTTCCTCATTGATAAAGTAAATGTTATTTGTGTTTGATGAACTCTGCTTTGATACCTTACTCTGAATTTAGTCCCTATGTATTTTTAAAACCATTAAACATTAAATATAATCTTTGAGTTGAAAAAAATATCCTCATTAACATCCTTCCCCTCAAACAACTGAAATGCAATAGTGAAGAATAAAAATGGTTTCTGTTAAGAACTGTACTTTAGGATAAGAGAGAAAAGTCATAATTCTTTGGGAACAAATCCAGAATCCGCTTTGTTCTAATAAACATACAATTTTAAGGTAATAAAAAACTAGAAATATTGACAAAAATGCTTATTGCAGAAAATTATGTAACTCTAATCATATTTTTGAAGATCAATGCTATCATCCAAGATTCCCCAAGAAATAATGATACAGATATTCTCTTTATTGTTGTTTATTTTGTATAATTTATTTAAATACTCTATAAATTAGCACAATAGGGATCAACTTAAATACAACTAATTTAAAAGGCACAATGTTCTTTTTGAGGTATTTTATGTATGATTTTCATTTTTTTAACTTTTAAGTTCTTTGCATTCCTACATTCCCGTAATGAAATCATAATTAACACATCTATAAAAAAGTAAATTTTAAACTAAATCAAAAGGTTAGGGGCTATGATAAAAAATTTGTGAAAATTTCAACTGTTAATAAATCTCAATGGATAATTAACAACACCGAAATAACTAGACATTTTTAATATAACAGATTAAACTACCTTTGTCATTATTCCGAATCACAAAACTTCTGAAACTATGAATTCAAATACCTCATAATTTTAAACTGCTTGTCCACAATTTGATTTCTACTATTCTAAGTCAAGTTTGGATTTCATAGCTGCTTCGGGTACAAGGAACCTCTAAATATTTAGTTAATCACTGACCAATGTCTTTTATTCTTTTTTTTTTTTTTAGTAACAGAGATTGAACTCAGGGACACCCAACCACTAAGCCACATCCCCAGACCTATTTTGTATTTCATTTAGAGACAGGGTCTCATTGAGTCGCTTAGTGCCTGGCCATTGCTGAGGTTGGCTTTGAACTCATGATCTTCCTGCCTCAGCCTCCCAAGCCACTGGGATAACAGACATGTGCCTCCACACCCAACTGTCCAGCATCTTTTTTTTTTTTCATATTAATACTTATAATTTAAGCTCTTATAGTTTACTTTTTCTGCTACTTTTCTTTCAATATATTAAATATCCCTTTTCATCAAATTCAATTTCTTTTGTGATACTTACTTAAACTCAGTTCTGGTTGAGTCATATTATGAAATTCTATATCATACTGAATAGTGAATATTTAAAGAGAAACAGTAACATAGTAGTTATGTTACCACTATATTTTCAAGAAGATTGCTTCCAAATATTTCTTGAGCATCTATATATGCAAGGAGTATTTTTTCTCACAAAAACATCTTTTATTTTTCTTATAAATAATCAGGAATTTTAGCTACTTTTTAAAAACTTTCTGACTGGGAACCCACCCACTATCTCACATTTAGTAAATTACCTCTTTTCGAATAAAAGAGAAGCCTAAACAAGGAAAAGAGCAACCTAATGAACTGAATTTTCCTTCATCAAGAGATAAATATGAACACATACAAAGACACTCTGACACCCATGTATAGATTCAAGTTACACCTTCCAGAATTATATTGAAATATATTTCCCCAAATACACTCTTTTCAGTTCTCTAACACATTATGAGTTCATATTTCAATTGATTTGTAAATTACTTTGATATTTTGAAGTTAGAAAAATATTATTTGTGTATTTTTATACTGATTTTGAACTTTATATATAAAGTATTCAAATATACAAAATGTTCAGAATTCCATTTATTACCATGTTATCAGCACCTAAAACAATAATGATGCACATTCTATTATATCTAATTAATCTAGCCTTTGTTTCTGGAACCGTATCTTATAACAGATCCAGGGCATCATGTTAATGCACCATCAAACACTCCAAGGTGTAGCTAATAAAAGAGTTTTTACATAACAGCAACAGAAGTATCACATTTAACACAATCAAGAACAATACAAGAGTATCCCATAAAACCAGTCCATGTCAATTTTATCTACTATTATTATATATTTTTTGACTTATTCAAATCAGAACCGAACTAACATGCAATCATTTTACTTTTGGAATTATCACTTAGGTCTTTCTTAATCTGGATCTTTCTTTTTTTTTTTCCTAGCACTTGAGATTGAAGCCAGGAACTTGCACCTGCTTGGCTGCAACTCTACCACTGAGCTACATCCTTAGCTATTTATTTATTTATTCATAGACAATGTCTTGCCTGGTGGCCCTGATTGGCCTTAAACTTTCAATCCTGTTACCTTTGCCTCCAGAGGAGATGGGATTTCAGGCATGTACCACTAAACCCAGTTTTAGAACAGACTTTTTTTTTAAAAATAATGCCATTAACTTTTTCAAGTTACAAGTTTAGTTACCCTAAAATATCTGAAATTTTGGAATTGGGTGATATTGCATTTCTTGACATAATTCTCAACATATATTCTCTTAACTAGATTTTCCTGAAATACTAATTATATGTCATAACTGATATTTTCCATTCATCTTTTTACCAGTGAGTTTTAGGAATGAAAACTAATAGAACTGAATATCAGTTAACAATTGTTACATTAATAAGTAGAACTGAAGAAAAATGTAGGTCCTAATCTCATTGCTTTTGTTTAAGGATCAAACATATTAACAAATAGTGAAATAATAATTTCAAATATTGTATCTAAGAATATGTTATCTTTATTAACCATTTGTAATTATTTCTAAGCATGCTTTACATGCTCAATTATGCATTTATCATGCTCTGAATCTTTTCAAAAGAAAAACCCATGTGTTTTATAACAAGTCCTCTTCATCATTTAGAAATGTTACAAATGTAATCCAACATCTGTCACCTTCAACAAGCAAATTACAGAAAATTGGAGGGAGAGCAGAAGTTTAATTGGCTGCACATAGTTAATAAGAACTGTTTTGTGATTTCAGATATATCAAATATAATAATACTAGTCTGATGATCAGAACCAACAATAGCATGAATAAGGAGTTAATTAAATATACGTTCTTGGCACTTGTCAGTTTGTAAGTTGGGAACCATTATGTGCAAGTGAAAAGTTGAGGTGAGATGGACAAAAATGGGAAAAGAAGAAAAATTGCTATATAATTATAGAATTTGAAGTTCATTTCTAGAAAACCAAATTGGCATCTAATTTGGAAGCACTCGAGACTTGCTTTTGACACTCTTATAATTGAAATAACCTTTTCACCACAATTATGAAATTAATAAAATTGAAAGTTGATTAATTAAATTTGAAAATGCCAATTTTCATGGTATTTTCTTGATGTTTCTTTATTTTCACAAGTCAAAGTATTGTGCAAGCAAAGAATAAACACTAAAACAAAGCCAATCTATTTTACTTATAGTGTAAGTTAATTTTTTTCTTTTAAAAACCAGTAGAATTTATATATATTTAATGTCTACTGGTCATGCCTGATATAGATGTTTAATATTAGTTAAACAATGATAGAAGCAAGTGAGTGTTATTGAAATTAAAAAATGAATACTTTCTAATAAACTTGGATATCATAAAGACCGAAGAAATGATCTAGTGATTAAGGTTGTTGTTATAAGCCAGTTATAGAGCACAGTCAGCAAATATTTCATAAAGGGTCATTTTGTAAATATTGTGGGCTTTGAGCCATAAGTTCTCTGTACAATTATCCAGTACAAAAGCAACAATAGTTATTACATAAATAAAGGAGTTAGCCATATTCTAATAAAATTAATTTATGAAAATAAGCAGTGACAAATAAATTTCCAATGAAAAATCATAGATTTAAAAAGAAAATGGTGAATTTGGGGATTTATAGATAATTCAGAAGATGATACTAGAACATTCTTTCATGTCAAAACCTAAAGTGGTAAACACATGCACACAAAGATGACAATATGTCAGAGGGCCTCGAGAGCCAATTAAAGGTCACACAATGTTCAAGACTGAAACAATTTTAGCAACAAAATAGAGGGGTGGAGGAATATAATGCAAAGTACAAAATAATTTTATATGAAGTTTTACTAATATGAAAAGCAATTGAATAAATAGATAAATGTTGGATGACAATATAAATCCCTCATGAATGATTTCAAATATTTATGCAAATCTGCAAACTAAAAGGAGTGATTAGAATATCACTCCAAATTTATTCTATGAATTGAAAATAGTAACTTTCTCCCATTCTCTTTTTCAAGAATGAAGAAACATGTTGTGGGAATTTTATGCACCCAGAAGATTCTACTGTTTTGAAACTAGACATATTTTCTCATTCTTTCCTCTTCAAAAATAAAACCATTGAAAATATGATCAATTAGCTGTAAACACTATTGTTTTTCTCTTAAATTGATTGCTTCTTTTATTTAATCTACATATTATACTTTATTCTAATGGTGCTATTAAAATGTATACTTTCATTTTTGGTGTTTTCAGCCTTACTAATTAAAAATGAAAATAATCACAATATAGTTGACTATTTCCTTTAATTACATTTTCTTGCTTTAAAAGTTATTTTACTGATATTACAAATTTTACAATAAAGATTCCTAAGCATGATCTATTTACATATTAAAAGGTATGGTGTTAATTTATATTACTATTTTTATTTCAAAACTCTTTAATTGAACTTCTATCACACACTATTATGTATCAACTTGAAGATTTTAAGCATTTATTTTGGATTAGGAATGCATTTTTGTTAGGGAATAATATTTTCACGTACTTTAATGAAACTTTCTGATACTTATTTGGATTTATGTAATGACCTTTTGAATGTTATACTGTCTTTTGTTGAAGCATTTTAGTTTTAATTCCATAATCTGGGATTATCTTTTCCAATTTAAAGCTATTGCCTAATAAGCATGATTGAAATATTCATTTGTTAAATGAAATAGCCTGATAGTGTCAAATCTAATTTTGGCATTATTTTGATTATTTTTTTATTTTTATTCATATGTATTTGATGAACTTATATTTCACATGTATCTGAAAGTTCTTTCATAATTGCTAACTAGATATTGAAACAAAGATAAAATTGAAATTGTGTATGTCTTTTTTGTGATCCTTAAATTATATGAGCTTAAAACTTAAAATTTCCTTAACTGAAAAATAACACTGATTATACTTGCAAATGTGTTTTTTTATAGATTTTCTCCTATATTTTATATTCTTCAATGAGCAATATAGCTCTGCATATCCTTCTGAATTTGTGTTTCTATGAGATTGTCACCTCCTCCAATAATTTGAAACGATTGGGCTGCAGAAAATATATTAATTGAGTTTGCATGTAATGTGAGCATGATCAAATAATGCCACAGACAATATATAATCCAGTCATGATATCTATACCCACTGGGTAATTCAAAGATAAATGTTGTAAGAGGTCATCAGCAAAGGCAAATGAGCCTATTTAAATACTTAGTGGGTTCAGAGAAATAGTCATAAATATCATTTGATAAACCTGTTCTAAGTATAGAGCTCTAAGTTTTGATCTAAGATTCAGGCTACAAAAATGCTTATTTTATATTGAGGTGTATCACTTATTATTTTATACATTAATGTTAAAATATCTGCCTCTGGGTTGAACATTTACCTAGTTGTAGAACATTTACTAGAATGTGTGAGGCCTTTGGTTTCAATACTGTGTATTCTGAGGATATTAAGTACAATTGGATTTTACTGACACTTAGCAACAGGGAAAGGTAAAAATAACTACTGATTACATCTCAATGAATTCCTAACAAGCAAAATTATTTTTAACATAAGTTCAGAATATAAATATTTTCTAACAAGACTATATTTCAATTGACTGTCAAAATCCCAAATCAAATTAAACAAAAACATTTTTTGTATCTGATTTTAGATTTTTCTTACTCAGTAAAGAATCTACTCTCCTATAAATAAATATATTTCTGTTGGTAAAAGTTACTACTACTATTAATAAACATATTAATACTCATAAATATTAGTCACTATTTGTAATTAGGATTGATTGAATCTTAGACTTGTTTCATATGTTTAATGATTTCATTGTGGGACCTATTATTTTCTACCACACATTAAACCCTATCCTTATCTTTGATAACAAAAAAAGTTCAATAATCATAACTTTACCAGGAGTATTTCTCAGTTGGTTTAAGGGAAAAGCTTGGCATCATGATATAGATATTAAATTAGACAAACATATACAATAAAAAGGAAAAATAAAGAATAGAGAGCAAAATAAAAGAACAGAAATAAGAGAAAAGGAGATAAGAATAGCAAAGAGAAAATAAAAAAGGAGGAGAAATAAGATAGTAGGACATTTTTAGGGAGTCACAATGTAAATATTTTAATATTGTTTTTATGAAGTTTCTGCCTGAGCTTCAGATGACATTTATTCATGCTGACATTTATAAATCAATTCATTGACCCACCAGGCTCAGACATACACAAATATGCATGGTTTGATTTTAGTTGAAGGAAAAAAGACATGAGCAGCATGCTGGGAAAGAAAACCCTGTGTGCCCATCACTACCTGTACACAGGACATCTGTGAGTACTGACACTCAAATAATGCAGTTGGCCAGGCAGATTGCAGAGGTGGGTATAAAGTGAAATGGGATCTCACCTTTACCTTTTCACTGTGTAAGTGAGGAAAAAAAAATCAATATACCTCTACCTTTCTGAGCTCTTATTTGGGACCCCTATACGAAAAGACAGATTGAGAAGCGAAAACATAATAATAGAAGTTTTTTAGTATGTGTACCTCATGTGTACCTCATGTAGACATGGGAGATACACAAGGAAAAATGAGTAACTATCAGTGAGATGACTTGGAACTATGACTTAGGTAGCATTTTCAACAAACAATAAAGTTTGGGAGAAGAGGCAAGACAAAGGAAAGAGACTTTGAATCTCTAGGTGCAGCTAGAGATTGTGAAGATAAAAATATGACAAAGGCAAATTAGTAAAGTTTGTCCTGTGGATTCTTCACATGCCATCTGTAGATCACAAAGGGTCTAAGGTCATCTCTGGTAATCAACTTTTGTCCAGTTTGTTAGAAAGGGAAGGAGGGACACCTCTGTAAATTTATGTTCTGCTTTTAGACCAATAGGGGAAGGAGAGAGAGAGCATTTTACTATCTGCTGTTTCTCATTTGACTCCAGCTCAAAATACTCTTTAAACCAGAGTGGCTTATTTAATATTGTTCTTTATTCTGCAACCCTTCATGTACAGGATAGAAAGCTTTACGGAAAATCATTTTGCATTTATTATCAAGAAACCATAGCAAGTTAAGCCATGTTACTATACTTATTAAAACTATGGAATATAATTAATTGCCCTTACAACCTAAATTGATATTTTTTTTAAATTTTGCACCTAAAGACTTTTCCAAGTAAAAGAGCATTCATACATTGCTGATATTATTAAATATTTTTTTCTTTGTTCTATCTTTTTTGTATTTCATAGTTGGTTTCTCTGACACTTATGTGAACTTTTGATCATTTTGTTTCTCATTTTAGATCAATAAAAATTTTATCTTTTTGGGTTTGTGTAAAATTTTTCTTTTCCATTCAAATTTTGAAAGTTGGAAACTATATTTTCTGGGAACTTCATTCTTTTTCCTTCTTTCCAGACTTTGTGGGTCATCACATTTAGTTCTTATTTTTTTTTTTTGACAGTTACAGTAAGGTTGTATAATGGTGCAAAAATATGTATTTTGAAAATGTGATCACCATAGAAATCATGAGCTAGTTCTGTTCTGCAACATCAGTCTTTTATGTGGGTAAATACCATCATGCTGTCTCCAAACTAATGTTATCATTATGTAACTATAAATTTATATCTATCTACTGAATGTAGATCGATGTCTATATAAATATATGCATACATATTTAACTCATTTTAATTTTACATTTTTATCTAATATCTAACTTTCCCCATAATAGTATTTTATTATTTTATTCTTTTATTGCATTATATTTTCTTTGAATTTGACTTATTTCTTAATTTCCTATTGATTTTTTTCCATATAGTCCTTCATTCTAGCCTCTAAGTGATTGATGCACAATTCTTACAGCACCTTCATGCACATAGTGCTATTTAAATCCAATTCATTTTCCTTTATTTCTTATTAATTTTGCTTAAGTGAGCAAACCTGCGAACCCATTTTAATTAAATAATATATGCTAAAATTTATTCAAACTTTGGCTATTACAAGAACAATATATTCCAAGAGAAATGATGCATGTATGGGATCATCACTTAAACCAAAGAAATTTGACATTTGAGCACAAAATATCTGATATCCATTAAGATCAAATCAAGTAAATTATATTATTAATTATATATTTTAGAATGGCTGCTTAGGCAGATGTACATTTCTCATATAGGTTTTTCTCCATGTTCATATTTAGAATAGCATAGATACATACATATATACATGCATATATATATATATTTTTTTTTTTCACATTTGCTGAGCATTTATGTAACTGGGATGCAATTAACATATATTTCTCTATAAATCTTCAAAAATATCTGGAATTTTGAGAAAATTATGTTCAGTTTTCAAAGGAGGAAATCCAAATTCAAAGAAAATAATATTTTAAAAATGTGAGCAAATTAGTATAAGAACTATAATTTTAGTTAATTCTACGTGAATCTTAATAGCTTGTGTTATAAGCATCATAAATGTGTTTGTAGGATGTATTGCATATAAATTTCACATAAATTTCAAAGATTATTTTCAAAGATTCTATTAAAATTTCATTTAAATGTATGTCACTAATCATATTTAAAGCATTAAAATATTATTCTTATACAATTTTTCAATTTTTGTGAGGTTATAATATTATTTATTAATATAAAAATCATATGTGCATTCATTCAATATACAAAAATTAGTGACAAAGATAGTTTGTATATGTTTAACTTTACATATTATGTTTTCCTCATCCCAAAATTAGCTGATTTTTTATTATATTTCTGAGGCATTTGTTTTCCCTTGAATTTTTTTAGTGGCTTCATGTAAATAGAAAATATTTTTTGTTCATGTACAAATTCATATTCAGTATTGTAAAGTGCTTGAACATTTCATTTGGATAAAAAGGCATGTTTTTCTCTCAACAAATTAAGCAACCACAATTTGTTTTTTAGTTTGACCCTTTTTTTGAGATACACATGAATAATCTAAAGATATAATTTCAAAAGATAATATATATTTTATTTTTAAGTTACAAGATGTGAAGTATTGGAACCAATATGCAATTTGCGTTGAAAGTAAAACAAAGATATTTAGAATGTACAGTTTACAGATTAAGAAATATGTATACTATTTAGTCCCAAATATCTTAACTATTGTATTTATATTTCATTCAAGTAATTGCAACTTTCATTTTGTTGACATTTTTGAAAAACTCCGAATGTAAAATAAAATTTTAATAAATTTGGTATAGCATTTTACACAAAAATTCACTCTTTCATGAATTGTAATTTAAAAATTAAAGCATTTATCTGCTAAATTAATGACATTATTACTATAGAGAATCATGAATAATAAAAATAATTAATAATAGGAAATTTAAAAAACATTTTTATAACTTGAGATCTTTTAGTGATCAAGCTAAGTCTCATCCTGATGAAGCCACTCTGTATGACCTTAGATAAGTTTATAACATGCTTGAAATAATTCAGATGAAAGATAAGTTTATAACATGCTTGAAATAATTCAGATGAAATAAGAACCTTGAAAAGTGATTCAATCTGTGTGTGAGTTTTGAATAAACTATTTCCTAACAACTTACACACTTGATATTATTTGAAAAATATGTAAACCAAAAATATGGGGTACAGGGAATCAATAATATCCTAGAGTCACCTGTAATCCCTTTATTGAATCATTTAATTCATCAGGATTTATTGTGAAACATTTCTGTAACAGTCTTTAGGTCAGTTGAAATATAAGGACATAAGGAATCACACACTTTTGTTATTTCTATAACCTGATAGAATTAATTATTTTGGACCTCAGTTTTCTTTTTCATAAAACAAGGGTTTTCATAAGCCAAAGCACTCATTGGTTCCAAATTCCATATTGTACAATGAATAATAATAAGAAGAAATGCTGAATATGTGCAGACTAGGAAAAACTGGGTGGAAATGTGACAACCTTCTGTGACTTTTGTGCTCTTCGGTCAGTTAGTTTTCTTTGATTATTAGCTAATAATAAAGAATAAACATGTGCAATAGCCTTGGATAATGAATAAAAATAAGCACTTCATAAGCAATACCTGTTACAATGATTGCCTTACAACTGCTGCTGTAGTAGAATACCATGCAGTGTCATTTATAATAAAGAGAAACATATAATAAGTTCACAGTTATGCAGGCTGGAAAATCCAAAATCAATGGGCTGAGTGGCAAGGGGTTTGGAAAGATGGTGGAATGAGATGGACATCATTACCCTCATTACCCTACGTACATGTGTGACTGCACATATGGTGCAAGGCTACATTTTGTATAACCATAGAAATGTAAAGTTGTGCTGCAATTGTGTACAATGAATCAAACTGCATTCTGCTATCATATATATCTAATTAAAATATTTTAAAAATGAAAAAAAAACTCAGTGGGCTGGTATCAGCAGAGGGCCTTCTTGTTACATCAGCACATGAAAGAAAGCCAAATAAATAAATAAATAAATAAATAAATAAATAAATAAATAAAAGACAAAAATAGATAGGGGCAGAGGCAAAGAGAGCAGGTGGTGGTGGAAGTCCCTTTATAAAGGTACCAATTAGTCATCTAAAGTTGGAGCTGTAATATTTTTAATAATAAAGTGTTCTAATTATTAACACTTTTACAATGGGAATTAAACTTCAACATAAGTTTTGGACAGGCCATGCATTCCAACACAGGACAATGATGCTAACAATGATTTGGGTGGCGGGGAAAGGTATGGATCCAGTCCTGCTGCAGTTTCATATTTTCCAGAACAGTTCTTTCTTTCTTTCTTTTTTTTTTTTTTTAAGTAAAATGTTTTCACCATTGACAGTGCCCACAAATACTATAAGGCTGAGGGAAAATATCTGCTCTGCTCAATGGTGTACTAGATTGTGACTTATTCATTATATGATATTGATGAGCTTTTAGTTCAAGTGCTCAGTCTTTGTATGGTGCTCACCTGGAATGAAAAAAAGTACATTTATCATTGTGGAAACTAATCAAGTCACCTAGGAAATCCAATTAAAATACTCTAGCTCCTTGGGCAGAATATCAAATTGCACCCAGACATTCTTCAAATGACCTACAGTTCTACTCAAATGCATTTGTCCAATTCTAATAATACGGAAGGGGACAAAAATTGTGTATATAGGCTTGTCACTGATAGCTGGCCTGGATCATTTGAGTGTGACCCACTTTTTTGATTACTTGTTGCTGCTATTTTACAATTTAGCAAAGATAGAGGCCTAATGTTCCTGTGCCTGAATATTCTTTCCATACATTTATGACTATTCCCATATATGTTAAATTTAACTAGTCTAGACAATTATAAGAAGGCATATTGCTCAGAAAAATATTTAAATATTGCTATTTATTTAAATCACACTAATAATAAACTGAAAAGACTTATACTTAATTGCATTCAGAGCCAGTGTTTTTAATCTATTTTCTCTGATTGGATTTATAATAGAAGACTGTCAACTTGAAATATATATTTACTACATTTTACTTTTATATGTTAGAACAGTTTGGGCTAAAACATTATAGCACAGCACTAAGAATATTGTAACTGAAGAAAAACATACGAAAGTAAAATCTCTCCCTCCAACATAGCAACACTTTGAGAAAAAATGGATTTCATATGAAAAAATGAAATTGCATTTGACACTAACACAAAAAGGTTAAAATGGAGAGGAAAATTTCACAACCATAAAGTCTTGATATCTGTGTGTGTGTGTGTGTGTGTGTGTGTGTGTAATATGATTTACACTGGTTTATTATATAATTCTTCAAAATATTCAAAGGCAACTCATTTTATTACATATTTGACATAACAAATGTGAACATTAGTATTCTTTGGATTTTACAGAAAAGTAATCTAAAGCTCAGAAAGCAATGGCTGATGGCTGTGCATGTATTTAATTGTGCTCCAGCCATCTTTCTTTTACTCTGTTCCTATCTGTGTTGCAATTTATACAGGGGGCCTTAGATGTGTGAGAGAAAAAAAAAACAGAGACCCTATTTATGTTCATAATTTTAGATGGAGCTATAGCAACACAGCTACATTTAGCTACATTTGTTTATGTAACACTTTAGTGTGTATTATAGTTAAGAATATATGTAAGTATTTCATTAAATAAATGCATAATATATTTGTAAGCATATCTATGTTTATTACATTCATGTTTAATCTATTGAGATAGAGTTGATGATGGGGTACATCTTATTTATTTTCACATATTGAATTAAAAGTTTTCTGAGAAGTCAATATCTGGCACAGAATATCTTCTCAATAAATAAATACAAGTCTATATTTCTAGATGAATAAATGATTAATGAAAAATTACTAACTCTATCCATAGTATCTGTGAAAAATAGACTTCTTCAATATTAACATACTTAATATTTTGCTTGAACATTAATTAATCAATACATAGACATGTTTACATGGGCAAGGCATCATTACTACCATCAAAATTAATAAAACAAAATTAGTTCAGAGAAGAGAAGGATAGAACTTACACTGGAAGATGAAAAAAAAAATTCAAACAGATGTAAGGGAGAACAACTGTCTGAGGAAAGCCCAACAGTGGAGAAATTCAGAATCTGTTCAAAGGAAAGCTGCAAATCTGAAGAGAAGCAGTGAAAGAGGTAAGATCAGAGCAAAAGTATAGTTTTGAATGGTCCTTAATCCAAGTTAAAGCACCTGGACTTTATTTCACTCATAATAAAGAATTATTAGAGGAAAGAAAATGGCCATTTAAAAGCAGTGCTAACGCTGCCTGCCTCATGCAGGGGCATTAAGTGGTAGAAATCCTCAGTTGTGACTCCAGTTATATGGTAATATGAAGTATCAGATGAGAGAAGAAGCCAGCCTGGAGCATTGAAATAGATGTGGACATGTTTGTCTCCTTATTTGCACCTGTGTCTGTTACTGATCTGATAAATTTTAAAGTCATGTTATTTTCTAATTTATGCCAAACAACAGCATGTTCCTTTATTCCAATTTCTTAAATTTGTGAAAAATTCTGCACTATATAATTCGTAGATAGGTGTAATGAAGCAATTTTGAATCATGGAGCAAATTTTGCAGTAAATTCCCTTGAATTTCAGTGACATATTTTTAGTAAGAAAAAAAAAATTCTGATTTCACTCCTCCTTGAAGGGAGTTAGCATAGAATACCAAGCAATTAACAGATCTCTATCCTGTGTATCTGTTGAGAAAAGACATGAGTTTTGTAGTCAAGTGATTGGGTTTTAATCCAGGACTCAAGCATGTTACTCCACCTTACTAAGAAATGAGATCCTCTATCACCATCATGAATGATAATATTAGTAATATGGAACTATGCTTTGCAGAATGTAGTCATAATATATAAGTATGATCTGCAGAGGGACTGGATCACAGTAAACGTGCAGTTGAAAAAAAGCAAAGATTGTGAGTAAACTTGGTTTGTATGTTCTATTCACATTTTATCATCAGTAACCTACATGACACTATAAATTCTTAAGTGCTATTTAAAAGTGACTTCAAGCTTAGGTCTATAGCCTTAGTGATATCTTGTTTGTAAACGTTTTCCTAGCAGGGGAAATATATATATATATATATATATATATATATATATATATATATATATATATATATATCATATCCTGGTTCTGATATTATACTATAGGTTTGCCATTTTGTGTCTTACCATTGGAGAAACTTTAAAAGGCCCAACACAAGTCTACTGTGAAGTTACAATGAACTCCAAATAAAATTTTAATTTTTAAAATTAAAACAGACATGTAGTAAGAGTTAGAAGTGGTTTGATAGCATTAAATCCTGTGGAAAATAAAATAAAATATGCTAAGTAGATTGTGAGAAAATCAGAGCAATCATTATCTGCCCCATAAGGAATTTCTATTTAATACTGTGTATACTGGGTGCAAGAAAGGGAACAAAAGAGAAATATTAGCAGCTAGAGAAATATTTTTAAAAACTTTGGGGGAAGAGGTAAAATGTGGAAAAAAAGATAATAAACATATTTAAGTAAGAAGAAACAATGGCATGTGAATATACAAAAAAGTAAGAGAGAAACTATCCAGGGCACCTTAGATGTGTGAGAGAAAACAAAACAAAACAAAACAAAAAAAACAAAACAAAAAAGAAGGACCCTTATTTATGCTCATAATTTTAGATGAAGCTATAGCAACGAAGTTATGACTTGTTGAAAACTAATTTTAAGCAAAGCCCTGAATCATGTGTCCTATATTAATTTTCTCATCAACAGTTATAATAAAATCCAGTTTGAACTTTTGCTTAAAATTGATCCTTGAATGCCTCCAAGATGTTCCAAACCTAACACATGAATAACTAATTTTAGTTTTCTTAGCTCTACACTATTGTTCCACTCAGAGCTGATACACTGCTTTTGTATAAATTAATAAATAATGACCTTATGGGAAAAGTCCATCTCTGAACAACTGTCTCAGGCAGCAGACCATGTGCTGGGTTGAGTGCCCATTCAGCTCCTTGTTGCAGCACTTTTGTGCAGTTCACAAAGCACAACCATACCTGGCATCTCCATGACCTCTCCATCTGAGACAGTGGTACAAAAAAAAAAAAAAAAGACATAATTCCTAAAGACAGAAATCAAAGCTCTTCTTTTCTCTTGACTTTCCCATTCTATCTCTCATCACGTTTAAGTCATCAAGAGCATTAGAATTTTACTGCTTCCTAAATGTTTTTGTATGGTCACTTCAACATCTTTACCACCACGTTCCTAATGAAACCACTATGGCCCACTTTGCAGTTAATATTTTTCTTATTGTTCTTTCTGCTTTTGTGTTGCCCTACCTCCCGGTGGAAAATAATAATGCTAACCTAAAATAAATCTGGATAGAGAAATACATTTACATTCATCTAATTCAAGTTAATATTTATGAAAAAGAACAATTGTAATAAAAGAAAATAATCGCCAACTCATTGATGAAATAAGCCAAAATTTTACTCAGAAAGGATATGAATCATAAACACGCTTTATACAAGAGGCATTTTTATTAGTAGATGTATTTTTTAAATGAATAAAATAATATTATTGTTCTGGGGGTTGTCAAACACTTTCAGAGAAATTGGCATAAAAATAAATTGTTAAACTGCGGAGTTTATTTAAGTGAACAGAGGGAAAATAATGGCTGAATAATCGTAGTGAAATGTATAAATCTGCATATTATGAATTGTTTCAAAAAATGGTATCCACATTTTAGAAATATATGTAAAATGAAATAAGTGGCTTAAAATGTATTTGACCAAATAAACCTATTCTACATGATTTTAGCTATGAATATTTCTGAAAAATGTCTGTATAAATAGATACCATATAGAATTATCTGTTTTATGAAATGTTGAAATAAATATTCATCAGAGGTATTATGATTATGTATGTTCTATTATGAATAGAATTTATTCATTGAAACTTGAATTAAAATGTATAATACAATATTAAACAAAAATTAGGAACACAAATACATAAATACACACTCTAAATCATTACTTACTATTTTAAGCTGATTGTTGGATGCAGTGGCACACACCTATAAACCCAGAGGCTCTTGGGAATTGGGAGTTCAAAGCCAACCTCAGCAATTTATCGAGACCCTAAGCAACTCAGAAAGCCCCTATCTCTAAATAAAATATTTTTTAAAGGGCTGGGGATGTGGCTTACTTGTTAAACGCTTCTGGTTTCAATCCCCATTACCAAAAGAAAAAAAAAATTAAGATGATATAGAGTCATGAAAGAAACAACACAAATATAGTAGACATATGGCACCATAATCATTTAACTTATTTTTGCATATTATGATAATCTTTATTTTATTTTTGGTGAAGCTGGGAATTAAAACAAGGGCCTCATGCAAGCGAGTAAAGCCCTGTATCACTAAACTACATCTTTACCGCTGTGATTAGCTTTAAAATTTGTTACATGAAAACAGAAATATTTTTTTCTATTTAATTGGATAGCACTTAAATTCTAAAATATGCAGAAAATTTTGCAGCTGCACCAACCTAGTCATAAAGCAGATTTTTTGTTATTGTTTTATTTTTGGGAGAATTTGTTTCATTTTTAAATTTCATATTCAATCTCTGTCATCAAAAATTGGCATTCAAGTATTCCCAAACAATTCTCAGTTTTTATTTTTCTCCTTTATAAGACATTAACTTTGTCCAATTCTAAATTTAAAGTTACCTTTTTAAGAAAATTCATTCTGAGAAGTAGCACATTTCCTCCTTACAGAATTTGGATGCCTTGTGTCTGTGTCAACTAACGCAGCACCACTGCAGGATGCAGGCATATTCTCATCTGGCACTCTTGATAAAGAAACAGTTTTTTCCCAGTGAATGATGTTCTCAGGATACAGGTTTAGAACAAAAAAGGTTAAAAAAAAACAAAACAAAACAAAACCCTCACAGTGCATCTCACAGTCTTTACTCAAAACCAGCATGTTGTTGCTTTTAATTACATTCTATTGCTCAAAGATAGTTACATTCAAGTCCAACATGGATATGGAGGGAAACTGCACAGGTTCCACACGGAGGGTGGAATGGGGCAAATTGAGCATTTGCTACTCAATAATAAAATGGATCAAAACTCCAATATTTTTCCCAACCTTTGTTTTTCCACCCCCAGGGTTTGGCATGAGGCTCGTATGTGTTATTGAAGCTCTTTAAAATCCTATTTTAAGAATACTTTCCATCTAACCGTTGGATTCCTTTTAGTTTTTGTCTTCACTAATTAATTCTCAATTATTGAAATGAAATAGAAGTGACAAATGAAAATTCTGACACAAGGTTCTGTATCAGCAGCAATGGCCAAACAGCAGAAAGTCAAATTTAATGTTTAAAATTTTTTCCTACATTAATGCTAAACTTTCTATAAGTGGTTTAAGCTATTCATATTATTTATACTTATATTTCTTATTCAAACAGTAATTATTTACTCATTAAATGACAAAGAATAAGCAAGATGGAATTATTCTAATACTATAAATATTTTAGAAATTTTATATTAGAAATTTTACAATTAGAAATTCAACTTGTAAAAATTACAGAGCAAATAAATATTAGAAGATATAGGAAAATATCATGGGTAAGTAAGGCATTGGGAAAAAAAAACAACTCTAACTTTTTTATTGTAAATTACTCTTTTCAACTTGAAATGAAAGTGAATGCATTAATACAGTGGATGGTATTTAGTAAGAATCTCTAATGATCAACACAGTAATCATGAAATATTTACATGGTTATAAGACAGAATACAAGGACCTCCAGTATTTTCACATGGTAAAGGATCAAGTTCCAATGAAGTAAGGTAAGAAAACAGTGGTATGATTGTCATAGGAAACAGAAAGCCAAATCTTGGCAACATGGAAGATTTCATATGTAATTGTGTTAAGATGACAGAAGTCAAGATAATATATAATTGCCAGGTGCTGTGGTGCATGCTTATTATCCCAGCAACTGGGGAGGCTGATGCAGGAGGATCCTGAGTTCAAAGCCTATCTCAGCAGATTAGGGAATCAGTGAGACCCTGTCTCTAAATAAAATATTAAAAAGCTCTGGGGATTTGGCTGAGTGGTTAAGCACCTTGGATTCTATCACTGGTACAAAAAAAAAAAAAAAAGATAACACACAATTAAGTACATTGTTAAAGAAATGTGACAAATATGAAATATAACTTAAAAATTTATATAGTGAACAATAATTCTAGTAACCTAGGGGAGAAAAATTACAAAAATATATGAAGTATTGATAGAAAACAATATTGAAAAGTATTGAAACTCATTAACGAATATTTTAAAGTCCATTAATCACCACATTTTATATAAATTTAATATTTGAAAGCAATATTGATAAAATTTTAGGAATCTAAGAAAATACATAAAAATTAAAATTCTGAGTTTCAAAACCCTGCCGAAGAATAATAAACAAAGTTCTCTAAGTATATAGTGAAATATAAAGAAAGTTGAATGGATTGTTTTAACATATTTAAAGAACAAAATTATTCTTTGATGGTTGCTTATTCATGTAGGAAAAATATATTCTTGTTTTTCTTTTTTTTTTTTACATAGAAAGTAGTTGAATGAGTTTATAAATATAAAATAACCACCTGCAGGTGGCTGAGACTGTAGTGGTAGAGTGTTTGTCTGGCACTTGCTAGGATCAGGGTTTAATCCCCAGTACTTCAACAACAACGACTAACACTAAAACAAATAAACACGCAAAACATCTGAGACATTTTAGAAAAACTAGAGGAAAAAATATTCATGTTATTTGGAAATTGTAAGACTTTTTTTTAATGCCTTTATTTATTTATTTTTATGTGGTGTTTAGGATCAAACTCGGTGCCTTACAAATGAAAGGCAAAGCGCTCTACCAGTGAGCTACAGCCCCAGAAACAGTAAGACTTTTAAGTAAACTGTGCACAAAATATAACTGACAAAGTAAAAGAATAATACAGTTGAAAACCAAAACACTCAAGAACATTCTATATAATTAAGACTTATTTTGAAAAGTGATATCACAAACCACAGGATAGGAAAACATAATTGCTCTTTATTTAACTAATAAAATACTATTCTATGGAATATACAAAGAATTCTTACAGACCCAAAGTCTGGAAGGAAGGAAGTGAGAAAAGGAGAGAAGGAGGAAGGAAGTAACAGAGGGGGGGAAGGAAAGGCCTAATTGAAAAATCAGCTGAAGTTGCTAATTTATGAATAAAAATCAAAGATGTCAATGATTTTTATAAAATGACATACCATTTCATTCTTATGAGCTTGAAAAAAATATATAAAAATAGGGCTATGCCAAGGTTAGTAATGGTGTAAGAGTACTTGTATGTGGTTTTGGTGGGTGAAATTGGCTTTACCAATATAATGTGAGTTTCATGAAGCCAGAGACATTTTGTTTTTTCTTTACACCTATATGCTATGAAACAACAAATGCAAGCACATAGTAAGCACTCAATACCTATTTACCAAATAGTGAATAAACTTAAGCAACTTGGAAATATTTAGTAAAATTAAAGTTACAATTTTTTTTTCAGCAATGCAAAACCTAGGTGAATTCTTGAGGGACAGTCATACTCATATATCCAAGGAGATAATGAACATTTTATGGTTTGTAAAACTGCTATACTGGCAAAATATTGAAAAGCAAAAACAGAAGAAAGCAATAAACACATCATTCTTAATGCTGTCTACCTCTGGCAAAAGAAAAAAAAGATATTAGGAACCAGAAGGAATATAAAAATATTTTGAATTGTATCTATATTTTATACCATAAAATGTTCCAAAGGAATTATGACAGATATTAACTTGCAACTGAACTTAATGGTGGGAACATTTGTTTTTATTACAACCTTTCCTAGGCTTTGTTTTTTAGTTGTAATATAAATTTAAAGATGAGATCAAGAACCATGAGGCACTATGTTATATTCCCTGCTCTGCACTACAGCAAAGTTCTGAGTTAATTTAAATCCAAAATTAGTGCTGGAAGACAGTTTATTAATGTAGTTTGATTTTTTTACAGTATAAAATAGTGGATAATTTTAATTCTTCTTCATGTTTATCTATGCACATAAGGAAAGATTTTTTTCGTAGTCTGCTTTTCCTCATTCCTATGCTAAACAGTAATTAATTTTTTACTTTTACATAACAGGAGCCCTTGATTTGTTCTTTCATTTTTTTCTTAATTGTACATGTAATAAGATAGCAACTATATTAGTGGATCTTGCCAAATAATTAATATATACCTTTGTAAGAATTTTAATAAATCATGGGGAGTAAAGGAAAATGCGTATGAATCTTATTTTCTTAAGTGGTCATTCAGTAGAGTTCACATAATAAGACAGAGGCCTACCAAGATCTCAAAAGCGCAACTAAAAGATCAATTTGATATGCTGCTCAATAAATATTGTTGAATTTATGAGAAAATGAATGGTCAATTTACCAAGATGTTATAAGAATCTTAATTTGCACAGCTCAAACTTCAATATTATTGTGCAATCATGATGTAAGATTTGAACTCATTTTCAATCATCCTATCAAATAATGAAGTGCAATCTCTATCTAGGAGTATTGGATATCACCACTAAGTGCTTGCTTAAAAATTTCATCACAGCAATAGTGACAACAGAGTATGTTGAAATGTATCAAAAAACTAAATTTGTCTAGTTCTATTTAGAAGATTAGTTTGCTCCCAGAAAGACACCATGACTTAAAACGCCATTCTTAATGAGGCAGACATTATCAGAGACTGCAATTTATCCAGTTTACCAAGTCAATTTACCTCTTAATGTTCATATATGTCCAAGCTTTGCAGAAAGAAGGAAGAATGGCTTCTTAATTCTTACATCTTGCCTCCTGTCTAATCAAAGCATTTCTGATTCAAATTGCATTAAGTGGTGCACATCAGATGAGTTCATCTAGTCGCTGAATGAGGAAAGCATCCCACTGAGGGCTGAGTTGAGGAATCACTTAGAGCTTTTAACTATCAAGCTGTTTTCAACCTATTTATTTTCCATGACATCAATTATCATTTTCACAAGACTGATTTCTCAATGGTTGCTTCTCCTGGTGAGCTGCATAAAAGAAGAAAAAAATTATCTTCCCTCTCAATTACATGAATTTCAATAGTTTACCCCCATCACATTTCCAAACAACTATCCTACCTAAATTTACTGACAAATAATATCACAACATGTAATACTCTAATCTGGAAAGAAGGACCTTGAAGTTTTGCTTCAAAATAAAACCTCACGGCTTACACAGCTATTCTTACACAATGACAAATATCGCATTAGAATGTAATACTTTACTGTCCATTTAGATCACTATTGTTCATTTTATTATTAGGGAACCAAGTTTTCATGATCTGTTATTACTTACTTCCTTAATATTGAACCATGTTTTCATTTCTTCTTCTTCTTTTTTATTTTTTCCATGCTGGGAACTGAACCTAGAGCCTGGTACATATAGCTCTATACTGATCTACAGTCCTGGTCCCTGGACCATTTCTTAATATACACTTTATGTTTCTTGATTGGAGTAACATTGAAAAGCAACTTAAGATGATTGACTATTCCTTAGAATTTATTAAAGATTATAAATACATTAAATGGAAATACATCCCTATTTTAATTTAAAATCTGAAGTTCACAACTATGCCAGAGGACCTCCGGATACCACATATCTCATGTTAGATTTTTTTTTTAATTTAAAGTAAAATAGTCACATTTGTGTTCTGGAAAACCTTAAATTATTAATTTTTGATGGGAAATCAGTCCTTGCATTCAAGTAGAAGCTGTCTCACAAAATTATATTTATTCTGTTTTATATTAGTCGTGGAGTTAGTTATTTCCTCTTGAGAATCTGAAATCTTCTTGGTGAAACTGAACAATGCCTTTTACCCAGGTCTGGGTCTGAGACTTACAGGTGTGTAATCAGTCATCCATCATGAGTAATAGAGAAGCTCAGAGGGTTATTCTGCTAGGACAATGAATAAATCTGATGTTTAAAGAGAAACAAAACTAGAAAAACTGGCACTGATGTCTTACTAGTGTCCACAAAAATTCAGATCCCTCATCAACACAATTCTTACAAAGGAAAGATCAATGGTTAAAATGCAGACAATATCCATGTCTAGTGTGTATATTGGGGGAGGGCAGGTTCATTGCCAGACATTTGTTGATGTTTTTTCCCCCCTTGGGACAATGGGGATTTAACCCAAAGATGCTCTCCACTGAGCTACATTCCTAGCCCTTTATTATTATTATAACTTTTTTTTTCTATTTTGAGATAGTGTCTTAATAAGTGCCAAGGCTGGCCTTGAAATGGAAGTCATCTTGCTTCACCTTCCTGAGTTTCTGGGATTGCAGCCACTGATTGTTTTCAAATGACAGATACTAAGGACTTGATAAGAAAGCAGAGTTGTCATCGTCAAGAAAACTACATATAAGAAGAAGAAATATGTAATATAGTTATTACATATTATCACTGTATAATAAGGATTTTTATAAAGAAGTTTCTGATGATTTATAAAGGGCTCGTATTGAGAGATAATGAGAAAACTGTAAATCAAAGAGATATATCTCTCAGAGATACAGAAAACTCAGTTATCTTATTATGAGGTATCTAGATATATTTTGATTGGTGGGATGAGATTACTTCCAGTATTTACACATGGAGATACAGATAATTATTAATCAATTTCTCATGATTAAAAATAAACTTGACAACACTATCCTTTCCTCATTGTATTATCTTAACAACTTTGTTGAATTACATTTGAACATAAGTATAAGGATTTATTTCCTGGCTCTCTTCTTGGTTACATTTTTCTATATATCAGTATTTCACAATAGTGTGATTCTGTTTTTGATATGATAGCATATTAAAATAAGGAAGTGTGAAACTTCCATTTTTTTTTCAATTTTTATTTACTTATTTATTTTTGCCATTGGAGGTCTCATGAGATTTCTTACAAACTTAGGGTAGTTTTTCCTATTCCTCCAAAGGAACCATTTCTAGAAAAAAAAATGAATATCCACTTGTATAAAAATGAAATTAGATCCATACCTAATATCATATACAAAAATTAACTGAACATGAATTCATGAACTAAATGTAAGACCAATACATAAAATTCTTAGAAAAAAACATAGGCCAAAATGTGAAAACATTACATGTGGTAATGATTTCTAGGATATAGCATCAAAAACATAGACAACAAATTAAAAATTTAATAAACTAGGTTATCAAAATAATTTCATACATCATTGTCAAGAATGAAAAGACAGCTCACATGTGTGAGATATTATTTGCAAACTATATATCTGATAAGAGATTAAAAACCAGAATATATTAAAAAAAGAAAAGAAAAGAAAAAACTTCTACAACATACCAATGAGACAAAAAACAAACAACTTTAAGAAAATGCGCAATGGAATTGAATAGATACTCTTCCTGAGATAATACACAAATATTCAATAAACACATAAAAATGATAACACCTCTAGTAATTAGAGAAATACAACACAAAACCTCACTAAGCTACCTATCACTTTGCACCCATTAGAATGTCTATTACAACAACTACTAAAACAAAACAGAATATAACAGTTTTTCTTCAGGACTTGGAGAAATCTCTTGAATGCTGTCAGGAATAGAAAATGAAAATTAAATATAGTCTTATCATGTAGCTTAGTAATTCCACCTCAGAAATACACCCTAAAAAATTAAAAGCAGAGATTCAAAGAGATGTCTTTACACATCTCTTCATATCATTGCTATTTACAGTAGTCAAAACATAAAAATATCACTGATGTCCAGTGATGGACAGAAACCAAAATGTAGTAGACATATAATGGAATATTATTTGGCCTAAAAAAAGAAATTGGATTTTGATACATGCTATAATACAGGTGGATTTTAAAGACATTATACCTACATAAAAATAACTAGATACACAATAATAGATATTATACTGTTCTGCATACATGAAGTAACTAGAAAAGTATAATTCATAGAGACAAAAATAAATCAGTGGTTAGCAAGAGCTGGAGAAAGAGAAATGGAATGTTGTTTTTAATGGATTACAAGAGTTGAAGTTTGGAATGATGGAAAGATCTAGAGAAAGATAATGATGACCATTGATACTATGATGGTACAACAATGAGAATGTTCTTATTTTCACTGAATAGTAATGGTAGATTTTGTTATATAAGTTTTGTGACAATATTTTTAATATATGAATTGAGGAAGTCTCTGAGTTCCCTGAATTTAGAAATGCATTCATTTCTCAAATCTCTTGTCTTGAAGACCTGTGTACATTTGTTTAGTTCACACAAATCATTTTATAACTGTTTCATTTGCAACACACACCTAAGTGATTTTTAAAAGAGAACTAATGCAGCATGAGGAAATAGGTTATTTTCTTAGGTACAGTTACATTTCAATTCATCTCTCTTGAAAGAGTAAAGATTGATTTTAACAGCTGCCCTCACTACATCACTACAAATATATACAAACAAACTCTTTGGCAGATGTATAGACATCTTACAAATGGAATGAGAAGTACATTTTCAAACACAATAGATTTTTCTCCAGCAGTAAACATCAATAGCATTATTTAGAACTATTTATATAAAATAAAACTTCATACTTGAAAGTTTGATCTTTGTAAGTACAGACTAAAATATTGCTAGACAAAGTGTCACTCTTATACAAATTCTGCTCAAATATAAGGAAATATGTAATTGTCTCTTATTATTTTTCTGAGTGAACCCAATACTAAAAGAGAAAAACATGTTTGAATTTATATAATCCTATAATTTCCTAAAGTAGACTGAAATAAGTTATAAAAGATGTATAAGGACAGCTTAGAATATTTCCATATGATGGAAATGTATTAAAGTTACAAGTCTGAATAAATAACAAATGCTATACTATACAATTTATAATAGTGGATGATATAAAGAATTGAGAGGGAAATTAATACCATGTGATTTTACAGAAATCAAGGTAATGATCTGCACTTGGGATAAGAGATATATAAAGATTACACAACTTTGAATACCCACAGAAGTCAAATTCAGTGTGATGTTTTCAAATCACCATGTTGGATTTTTTTAGTACATCTTATACTCTCTGTGCTATAATTCATAGCAATAAATTAAGAACTCACTTTGTCTGGCTTTTACTAAGGATGAAAAGTAGCAAAAACTTAAAAAAATATTTCTCAAATTCAAAATATACTATTATTTCAGAGTTTTTACCTATTTTCAATAATAGTTATAGTTATGTGTTACAAAGTTTTCAATGATCAGTTAAGGTCAATCAAACATAGGATATTTTTCCTATTCCTCCAAAAGAAACTAGGATTGTGTTTTATTGCTTTCATTGTTTATAATGATAAACCTATTATTGCTTTAGGATGTTAAATAATTTTTTTTCTGTGTTCACTATTTTTTCCATGAAAATGTCAATATTTACTTATAGAAGGAGGATGCTGGTGTTAGTTGACAAAAGTGTGAAACTAACCTAAAACACTGGAACCTGCCTTCATTGAATAATGTGAATCTATATGTATGAAGATAAAACATCATTTAATATGATGATTTGCATAAGCAACTGGGAGGAAAATGTGATAATGCATGTCTGACAATTGAACTAGTGATCTAATGACTTGTGGTTTTCATTCTATTATGAAATATCATTGAATAGTGTTGTTTAGTTATTGATTGAATCACTTCACATACAAAATAAGCACAGCAGCCACTACTAAAAACCAACATGGTTTTTCTAGAACACTTTGTGAATTTTTTAAATATTTTTACACATTGGCAAAAAAAAAAAGTTCAAACCATAAAGACATAATTAAAAGCTGTAAAGTGTGTATATAGGAAGGGTTATGATTTAATTTCTTACTGGGATTTAAATTCAATCATGAGGTTGATAGTAAATCTACCCACAAAAAAAGCAAAAGTAAGAGGAAATTTATTTAAATGAGACATCTACTAATTATCTTTAATGTTGAATAACAATACCCTGACAGTAGATAGCTTTTTTAAATAGGGAAGAAACCTCCATGAATTTGTATGCACAACAATACTTGGCCTATTATTATGAAGTGAAGGAAGATTTATTTTTTTTCTAAATTAAAAATGAATTTATGGGTTTTAATAATAATTAAAAAGGAAGGAAATATCTATATGTCTACCTATATACAAACCACTCAAAGAGTTTAGATTAAAAATACTATGCAGTTTTGATTCAAAGTTAAAATAAATTTTGTAATTTTAATATGAATAATATTATATTTAATTTTTCAGCAATCAAAGAGAAGAACTGGGTTGGAAGTATAAGTATTTCTATTCTAAATTTTAGTGGCTATAGAGGCAACATTGAGGGAAAAAAATATTGATCTTTATGATTTCTAAATTTTTAAATTAGTAATGTGAAAAAATGTTCACTCATGATATTGTTGATATCAGAAAAGATTTCTATGGTTATAAATGTTTTAACAAATATATACCATAGAAAATTTTCAATTTTGAATTAAGAACCTTGAATCATTGATCTTTCACTGGTATAATTTTTTTATATTTTTAATGTAAGGAATTTTAAAAATATGTTTTAATATTTAGGATAAGAAAATAGGATCTTTAATGAAAGTAAGTCACATATATGTGTACATTTTAATTATCTAGGAAAATTTCAGAAATACATATAGACATTTTAATAATGCAAAATGCTGCTATTCAGATCAAAGATGAAGTAACTTCGAAGATTACAATTTCCAATTTCTTCTGGACCAAAGGATTTCTTTATGCAATATTCTAGCTCATTAATTCTTGCTTAAGTCATGCATAATCTTATTTATTTTAATATATTTGAAAAAAAAACATATATAAGTTACAATTTATTTCATTGATTTTACTACTGTTAGTTGTTTTATGCTATGATCTGCAGGGCCAAACCTTAGGAACTACAGTTTGGGAACTTTATCTGATATTCATGTTTGGAATTCTATGGTCCACAATATTATTTACTCCAGAAACATATTTGTTTTTTATTCTGTATTCTCTAAGTTGAGGAATATTCTTAGTGGTGTTCTATAATGTTTTAGCCCAAACATAGCATTCATTGATGGGAGATTAAGAAACACAAACAAACACTTATAGAGAGAAAGTTGGGACCAGGTGGAACACCATCCTGTGATGGAGAACAATGCCCCAGAGCTAGTACAATACATTTATTATACAGTTTTATCATCAAAAGGTTATTTGTGGGAAAGTTTCTGTAAGGCATACAGACTTGAAGATTGCAGCATATTGAGGCAGTGGTTATCTTATTATGTCCAGAATTTTTTATTTATCCCTGGCAGCTGGTGTCTGAGCTTGAGGTCAAGACTAATATAGTTGAATATAGTTGCCTGTATTTGCACAGAGCTTCCTCAAGCAAGGCATCACTGTAACAACTGGGCAGTCTTGACCTGCACCTTTACACAAAAGTTCCAGTGTGAGCTAGTCACAAACACAAGGCAGTTAAAAGACCATGATCCAAGTCATCACTGCTCTCCACAGATTTAGTTTTTGTTTTTTGTGGTGTTGGGGATAGAATCCAGGGCCTTGTGCATGCAAGGCAAGCACTCTACCAACTAATATTTACCCCCAGCCCTAAGATTCAGTTTTTACACACCCCTGTATGCTAATTTAAGCTATAAATGTGTGATTGTATTCACTACATCCTTGTCTATTTTTCACAATAATATAAAGTATTTTTGTATGTAAGGATTCTGACTGTGGAAATATATAAGGCAGTGATCCTCTGGTGGGCAAACTCCCCGGGGTGGGGTGGGGGTGTGGTAAATAGGTGCTTTGTTTTCCACATTTGGAATATTCTGCAATTTCTCCCTGTAGATAATTAATACATGTGCAGTGCCTAGCTGCTATGGTAATGTCCTTCATGAGGAGGCTCTGTAGTAGGGTTTTATCAATCTAGAACTTGATCTCAGACACTCAGCTCCTGGGAATAAAGGACTCTCTTGTTAGACAACCACAATGTTTCATTGAGCCTAAACAGGTTCACATAACAGTAATTTTATACAATGGACTTTCTTGAGAGCTACACAAAGCTCCTAACATTGCACATTGCAACTTAGTATGTAACTGAGGAATAAGCTGCATCTGTCCCACAGTACTTAGGATTGATACCAGGAGCACTTTACAACTGAGCTACATTCCCAGTCCTTTTTATTTTTGTTTTGAGATAGAGTCTCACTAATTTTATACAATGGACTTTCTTGAGAGCTACACAAAGCTCCTAACATTGCACATTGCAACTTAGTATGTAACTGAGGAATAAGCTGCATCTGTCCCACAGTACTTAGGATTGATACCAGGAGCACTTTACAACTGAGCTACATTCCCAGTCCTTTTTATTTTTGTTTTGAGATAGAGTCTCACTAAGTTTCTGAGTATCTCTCTAAGTTGTAGAAGCTGCCCTTGAATTTACAATCCTACTACTTCCATCCAAGTAGCTGCAATTGCAATCATGTGCCACTAGGACTTGCTCCAATTTTTTTTTTTTTTTAAGAGAATATCAATAGTTAGTTCTCTTTTGGAATGACATGAACTGAATGAAGCCTTTAGGCCAATCTCATGAACAGATGAACAGTTCTACGCCCCAAACTGGGAAGATATGAGATCATTTTCTGCTTGATTGAAAGCTCCAAAATCAAGACCTAATATAAGAAGAGTTTATTTCTAAAAGAAGAGGCATTCTGTAACTCACTGGATGGTCAAAGGAAGAATCAGAGTAAAATACTAGCATAGAAGGTGAAGGAGGACCAGGGGTTGCAGCTACCTATAATGCTAGCCACTGGGGTCATGGATATCTGGTGCAGGAAGTTCAGGCCAGCCTATGCAACGTAGAGAGATCCTGTCTTATAAAGGAAAAAAAAAAGAAAAACAGAATAGGAAAGAAGGAAGGAAGAAAAAAGAAAAGAAGAAAGGAAGGAAGGACGAGAAAAGTAAAGAAAACAATTCCATAGACTGGGAGAATTATAAAGAAAAGAGATTTATTTTGGCTTGTGGTTCTGGAGGTTCCAAATGAAAGAGCAGCATTTGGTGTTGGGATCTACCTTCCTCCTCTCAAGGCATCAGGGTGGTGCTGGGCCTTTCCTGGAAGGAGACATCAAGCTTGGTTGTACATTTGTGTCATCTGGTCTCTCCCCTTGTTCTGAAATCATTATGATTCCACCATGAGGGCTCTTTCCTGTGACATTTACCTAACCCTAATCATCTCCTTAATAGTAAAGCCCATCAACCTATAAACTCCAACCTCAGAGTGTGTCTTCTCCTTCCTTATAATTTACATGCAAATTAAGTGTCAACACATGAAATCTTTGGGGATGCACTCAAATCCATATGCAAAATATGGGATAAATACACATATTCAACAGCTTTTGTACATGTTCATTTAATATTATTATTCTTATTTGACTTATCAATTGGTAGAAAGGAATTAAATTTCCAGGCATAACCCCTGGACAGAATTTCATATTTACAATTATATTAGAGAATATGACTTAGGTTTTGAGGAGCTCTGTAGATACCTCACTGTGAATGGTCCATGTTTGTGTTTTACCTCCCATCTATGAGGGTTTGGGAGACCTCAAGTGAAACCCAACATCAAGGTAAACCTTTTATCCTTTGGCTGTCCTTTGCATTCTTTCTCTGGCATGAAAACACATGACATTCTTATCAGCTGACTGATGATTGTAAGGCAAAATATTCTATATTTCACCCAGAATTTTTAGTTATTTTAGACAAGGGGCTAGTTTGGGTAATAAACTGAAATATTAGCTTATAAGTGGGAATGGTTGTCCAGGTATATTTATTAAATATGTTTTAAGATTGAAGTTGTTTACAATAAATTAGTTAATGAAATTTTCAGTGTTAATTGAAATAATTGCTAATAATTGCTAATTATTTTTTATTCATTTTTTAAATCATTTAAGGTTAATATTATTAATGAACACAATTATATTCATATTCAAACAATCAAATAAATGTTGACAAAATATTCTCCAAATAAAAAGAAATCCACAAATAATATGGATGCATGTGTGTACTGTCCATCAACTTGCCCCATTAGAACATGAATGTTCAGATTTGCAATGTGGTCTACTTTTGGTAATATTGTCTGATTTAACCTAAATCCTTAGGAAAGACAAAATCCTTTTTTTTTTTTTTTTTTTTTAAGTAGTAGCAAAGGCCTGAAGAGCTATAGACCTAGGTTTTGGTGATTTTTCTATCTTTAAAATTTCAGTAAAATTCATTTTGTTATAATTATTCAAACAGAAATATATCTTATTCTAATTAAGACCCCATTCTTAAGGATGTACACAATGGTGGGATTCACTATGGTGTATTCATATAGGTACATAGGAAGATTATTTCAGATTCATTCCACTGTCTTTCCTTTTCCTATCACCTTTGCTCTCCCCATTCCCCTTCATCTAACCTACTGAATAGCTACTCTTCCAATCCCCCACACCTTATGGTAGCTTAGCTTCCACATATCAGTGAGAACATTCCACATTTAGCTTTTGGGGACTGACTTATTCCACTTAGCATGATAGTCTCCAGATACATCAATTTACTTGCATATATCATGAAATTATTCTTCACTCTGAATGAGTAATACTCCATTGTGTGTATATAAGACATCTTCTTTACCTATTTATCTATTGAAGGGCACCTAGTTTGGTTCCATAGTTTAGCTCTTGTGAACTGAGCTGCTAAAATCATTGATATGGCTGCATCATTGCAGCATTCTGACAAAAAACATAATTCTTCAATGTGTATTTCATTTTCTGACCCAAAGAGTTTCTTTTGCTTCTGTTTCTACATAGTTCTTTTACAGGTATTTTTAATAAATTTGAAATAAAGAATAAGGAAAACATTCACTAATGTAATTTGCAAGCTATTTATCATGAAGCAATTCAAAGAAACTTAGAAGGATGATTTCTAATTTTGTACTCTCTCACAATGTTACAGAAGAAGAGTATTTTGTAAATGTAATATGCTGTTTTATTTTCATCATTAATAGTTTTGAGTATTTACATAATTTACACTTAGTAGAACAATATATGGCAATGTTAGTACAGATAATTTAAAAATATTTCTCTAAAAGAATATGTACATCTTCCTTCTGGGTGGGTAAATGGTGAGTGACCAAATTCCTGTGTGTTCACACCTTCACTCTTATAAATCAGATATGTCTATGAAATTCAAATATTTGATTATTAATTTATTTTTGGATTAAATTCATATTTTCCTATATGTATCAATAGTATATTCATACCTATATATGATACATTTTATTTATATGTAGGATGAATTTTTTATGTGAGATTTTTTTTTAAAATTAGGATTACCAATGTATCAGGAGCCTGTATAACTTATCACAAATGACTATATTTCACTATTAGTGTTTTCTTAGAAATCTGTGACTTCTAGGAAGTTGTCTGACTCAGGGATTTATTAGCTTTCTAATAATGTCATAACAATTTCTAACATTCACATAGATGAGAAGCTATTCAGAGAAGATGCTTGCTGGGATGTGAACATTATGACTTTTCCTAATGCACGCCCACATTTTCCACCCACCTATTTTCTCTGTGTTATTTCAGAGATGAAATTGGAGCTGTAGTCAAGAGTTCATAATTGAAGTGCCATTCTTATTCAGTGTTTATATTGTACCCCAAACAATGATCACAGATTAATTAAAGGTCAAGGGAAGATAGGTTGGAAAACAACCAAACACACACATATAAAACTCGCAATTAAGGTTAGCATCATCTAGTAAGTGGGGACACATTTTCTCAGCAATGGAGCATCTACTACAGTTGAAGGAAAAAATCAAAGAATGGTGACAGAAATTAATTTGTTCATATCCTGAGCATTTATAGGAGGCACAATATCAGGCAAGTTTTTAGAGCTCAAAAGCTGCAAACACAAAAGACTTATTAAGGCCATCAAGTTCATTCGATGCTCAGTGAAATATTGTGTAAAGCAAAAATGATGAATAGTTCTTAGTCTTCCCTAGTCTGAAATATTTTGAGAAGCAAGGCTTTTGCTTATCCTTCTTTCAATTCACTATGCTCCCAAACTAACACATTACTATATTCACAAACATACTTCATTTGTTTTTCTAAAAATCCAGAAAAAATGTTTCTTCCTCAAACATAGCCAATTTTGACTTTTCTTTGTACCCCTTTGCATAGCTTTTCATATTGTGAAATATGTCCTCCCTTGTATTTTCTGTCATCATGGAGGCCATCTCTTCCTTGATGAATATTCTCAACTTCCTCATTTTTAAGAACTCTTAATCTTTTATTCTGAAAATTAAATTTGAACTTAATTTTAGAAGTACAGAGAAATTGCAAAAATAGTAAGTAAACTTTCCTTATATCCTTTTTCCATTTTCTCCATTGTTAAAATCTTTACCATAGCCCAAGGCAAATTGATATTGTTATACATTATTAATAGAACTATAGACTTTATTCAATGTTGTCAATTTTCCTATTGATGTCTTTATGTTAAATGCCTATAGTCACATGCATGAGACTGGAGTTCATAGAAGGAAGTGATATGAAATATATTTATAAATTGCTATATATCTGTCTAGTGATATTAAATGTTATGGTTTTGGAGGAGATCACCCAGGAAGTGAGTACAAATGCAAACAAATATATCAACATATTGATTATTGGAGGCCACTAGACATTTAAAAATTGGGAAAATGAGAATTCAACAAATATTTGGAAACTGGGTGGGGTATCTAGTATATGTTGGAGTAAAGCAAGTACTTAGGCTATTCCTTAAAGTTAAAAGGAACAAGTTTAAAAAAGGTGCGTGTGTGTGTTGTGTGTGTATAGAGAGAAAGAGGGCTAGAAAGAAAATATTGATGATGCAGGAAATAACTGATTACCAACTTTAAGAAGGACATCCTTGAATAGGAAGTAGGGAATTTGATCCTGTGTCTGCAAAGCAAATGTAGAATACTTGATAATTTTAAAAAGAAGGAAAAGCTGCATTTATGGGTGTAAGCCCAATTAATAGGTACAGATGGTGGGAAGTAGTTTTAGGAACATGAAAAATTATATTCGGATAACTTTTGTATTTTTATGGCAAAACATAAAAGTTAGATCACCAAATAATAGTGAGGACTTAGAAGTTGTGTCTGAAAATAAAGGTATTTAATATGTACATTTTAAAGAAAGGAAAATAAAATGCATCAAAGTGTGTTGCTTACATAAAATTGGATGATCTTTAAGCTAATATACTGCACGGATCTCTTCCAAATGATTCTTAAATGCAGCCTCTGTCTGATATGGAGCCCCATAGATGTTAGCAGAGAATTCATCATAGTTTCAGAAAAGCTCAATTAATAAAATATGAACAAAGAACAAACACTCTTAACTGTATTGGCCTATAAGTGCCAGAAAATGTGTTTTCATGTGTCATTATGTAGATCAAGTTCCTTCTATCCACCTAACTACAAAGGAAAGGAAGATACTTTACCTCTACAACCAAGACTAGACAGGGCTTTTGGGAGCATATAGTTCATTTCTGGCACACTAGAGTTGAAAGTTGAGGAGTTCAATGGGCCAACATGTTAAGTTATAAGAAAAATGTAAAATTACTAGACACACTGCTGAGCAGCACTGAAGTCTCTTTTTAAGTTTAAAGTTTTAAAGTGAAATCACTTAATGTGGTTTGATATGATCTCTTAATGTTGTGAGTGAGGTTTTAAAGTTCATCAGTATATGATATTTCTTTTTTTTAATTTAATTTTTTTTATTTTTTTTAATTGGTTATTCAAAACATTACAAAGATTGCAGAATCACATTGGTTACACATCCACATTTGTACATAATGCCATAATAGTAACTGTTGTATTCTGCTAACTTTCCTATCCTCTACTATCCCCCCTCCCCTCCCCTCCCATCTTCTTTCTCTACCCCATCTACTGTAATTCATTTCTCTCCTTATTTTTTCCCATTCCCCTCACAACCTCTTATATGTAATTTTTATAACAATGAGGGTCTCCTTTTCCATGCAATTTCCCTTTTCTCTCCCTTTCCCTCCCACCTCATGACTCTGTTTAATATTAATCTTTTTCTCCTGCTCTTCCTCCCTGCTCTGTTCTTAGTTGCTCTCATTATATCAAAGAAGACATTTGGCATTTATTTTTTAGGGATTGGCTAGCTTCACTTAGCATAATCTACTCTAATGCCATCCATTTCCCTGCAAATTCCATGATTTTGTCATTTCTTAGTGCTGCGTAGTACTCCATTGTGTATAAATGCCACATTTTTTTATCCATTCATCTATTGAGGGGCATCGGGGTTGGTTCCACAGTCTAGCTATTGTGAATTGTGCTGCTATGAACATCAATGTGTCAGTATCCCTGTAGTACGCTCTTTTAAGGTCTTCAGGGAATAGTCCGAGAAGGGCAATAGCTGGGTCAAATGGTGGTTCCATTCCCAACTTTCCCAGGAATCTCCAAACTGCTTTCCATATTGGCCGCACCAATTTGCAGTCCCACCAGCAATGTACAAGAGTACCCTTTTCCCCACATCCTCGCCAGCACTAGAAGACACAAAAGGGTCTACAAAGAAACTACTAGAGCTAATAAATGAATTCAGCAAAGTGGCAGAATATAAAATCAACATGCATAAATCTAAGGCATTCCTGTATATCAGCGACAAATCTTCTGATCTGGAAATGAGGAAAACCACCCCATTCACAATATCCTCAAAAAAAAAAAAATAAAATACTTGGGAATCAACCTAACAAAAGAGGTGAAAGATTTATACAATGAAAACTACAGAACCCAAAAGAGAGAAATAGAAGAAGATCTTAGAAGATGGAAAAATTTACCCTGTTCATGGATAGGCAGAACTAACATCATCAAAATGGTGATATTACCAAAAGTTCTCTATAGGTTCAATGCAATGCCAATCAATATCCCAACGGCATTTCTTGTAGAAATAGATAAAGCAATCATGAAATTCATATGGAAAAATAAAAGACCCAGAATAGCAAAAGCAATTCTAAGCAGGAAGTGTGAATCAGGAGGTGTACTGATACCAGAATTCAAACTGTACTACAAAGCAATAGTAACAAAAACAGCATGGTACTGGTACCAAAACAGGCGGGTGGACCAATGGTATAGAATAGAGGACACAGAGACAAATCCACAAAATTACAACTATCTTATATTCGATAAAGGGACTAAAAGCATGCAATGGAGGAAGGATAGCATCTTCAACAAATGGTGCTGGGAAAACTGGAAATCCATATGCAACAAAATGAAACTGAATCCCCTCCTCTAGCCATACACAAAAGTCAACTCAAAATGGATCAAGGACATTGATATCAAATCAGAGACTATGCGTCTGATAGAAGAAAAGGTTGGCTCTGATCTACATATTGTGGGGTCGGGCTCCAAATTCCTTAATAGGACACCCATAGCACAAGAGTTAATAACTAGAATCAACAAATGGGACTTACTTAAACTAAAATGTTTTTTCTCAGCAAGAGAAACAATAAGAGAAGTAAACAGGGAGCCTACATCATGGGAACAAATTTTTACTCCTCACACTTCAGATACAGCCCTAATATCCAGAGTATACAAAGAACTCAAAAAATTAAACAATAAGAAAACAAATAACCCAATCAACAAATGGGCCAAAGACCTGAACAGACACTTCTCAGAGGAGGACATACAATCAATCAACAAGTACATGAAAAAATGCTCACCATCTCTAGCAGTCAGAGAAATGCAAATCAAAACCACCCTAAGATACCATCTCACTCCAGTAAGATTGGCAGCCATTTTGAAGTCAAACAACAACAAGTATATGATATTTTTGCCTGTGGGGAAAGGTAAAAAATTTGGACTTAGACATATTAGAATTTTTCCTGGAAGATTCAAGTGAGAAAGACAAGAAAGTTAAGGAAAGAAGAGAAGAAGGAGATTTTAAAATGTATTATCTACTGAAGAGTCAGGCAGTCCTATAGTTTGGATTTGTAATGTCTCCCAAAGGCCCTTATCTTAAAGATCTGGTCTCTGATTTGGAGTCTTCCAGATCATGATTGTAAACCTCCAAAACTATGGGCAAAAATTAACATTTTTTTTCTTTAGAAGTTACTTTTTCTTAGAAATGGATTATAGTGACTTAAAACTAACACAGTAGTGAGGGCTTATATTCAGATAAAAATGAGAAATTAATTGAAGGAAAAGGGGCCTCAGAGGAGAAGATATTGTAAGTTTCCTATACATGAATATTGAATTATTATAGAAGAAATAGAGAAAGAATCCATGATTTAGGTACTAAAATTTTTCAGTTTTGAAGGATAATTAGTCTATAGAACAGGAGATAATTAGATGATTTTTAAAGGAGTTTAGTGTTTTATAGTAAAGAATTGTCCAGTAGCAAAAATTGTTAAGACGCCTATTCTAACTGCAGACAAAATGATATGTTTGAAAGGATCTCCATTAGAGGACAGATAGAAAAGCAGTCTAAGGGCACAGTAACAAATTCATTTATGATAAACTGGTGAAGGAACATTGCAAATGTGGAAATTCCTGATGAAAAAGCATGGATTTCAAAATATTTCACAAAGATTCATGATTGTCTGGGGGCATGAGATTGAGTAAGATAAAGAGATTTACAGAGTTATTCCAGGAAGGGGTCTTGTTGATGAAGGAAAGTAATTAATTTTAGCAGCTTTGAGCAGTTAGCTGTTATTTCATCTTTTCCTTCCTATCCCTGGAGCAAAATGCCTTTGAACACACATGAGTTTAAACTTACAAAGATAAACACACTGACGCATATCTACACAAACAAATAAAGGAAGGATGATCTGGCATGAAAATTATATCCATCATAATTAAGAGGCTTAAATATAAATCAATAAAAATATCCACTGCATCATAAAGGTCAAAATATGTCAATAAACAAAGGAATGCAATTGAGTTTATTTATTCATTAGAGATTTTGTTTTTGTTGATGATGTTGTTCTGTAATGGTCTTATCTGGAATGTGATATAATATTATCTGAATGTAAATTAATGAGTCCCTTTCTCATGATTATAATCATCAAGGATTGGAAATAAAAAAGAATTATCTTAGAGACTGAAAAAGATTCAAAATTATAATATTCTTGGGCAATCAACTAATTCTAATCTATTATCGCTCCAAGGATAGAAAACCCTGGTTAAATTAAATGAAGGAATAATTTAGAGAAGAATTAAGAAAATGGTATAGAAGCAGGCAGTGTCACCTCATCCACAGTTTGGAATTGAAATAGATGAAAAACTGCTACTCAGGTAACTGAGGGAATGTTTTGAGGTTCAATATAACTCATGGAGGTCTGGGGTTGTGGCTCAGTGGTAGAGCGCTTGCTTAACATGTATGAGGCCCTGGGTTTGCTCTTTAGCACCACATAAAGATAAATAAAGGTATTGTGTCCATCTACAACTAAAAAATATATTTAAAAATAACTCATGGAAATGTTCACTTCACAGCCTCTTTTCACTGAATGGGCAGGATCACAGAACTTATTTTGGCTAATGTGCTATGAATAGGTGTAACCTATAAACTTCCAGGTCAGCAAGGTTTATAAACATGTAATGGCCTCTTATTCTGCCTCATCAATGTGGGAAGCAAATTGTTCTAGAAGGTGCCAAAATAGAAGGATGGAACCCCTATAAACTAGATCATTGTGCCTCTGCACAAAAATACTTTCTTTAAAAAAAAAATCCTTTGAGGACATAATCAGATTTTAAATGAAAGAAAAAAATAAAAAAACAATCTTAAACCACTCAGATCTTGAGATTGTTTTTTTATTGAAACCTAGTTTTTTTTCTTTTTGTTTTTAAAGTTTTTTTTTTATTTGTGTATGCACAGAATGCCCTTATTTGTTCATTTTTATGTGGTGCTGAGAATTGAACCCAGTGCCTCACATGTGCTAGGCAAGTGCTCTGCCTCTGAGCTACAGCCCCAGCTCTGTTTATAGTATTTTGACTTATACAAAAGTAAAATCTATTTTTGTGATGTTTGATTATACGATGTTTCAACATACATCTATTTTTTGGGTTTTCAATATTCATCTTTTATTAAAATTACTTTAATACATAGAAAATATTCTGTACCGGATGTTGTGTAGCTTTTATTAAGTATATCACAGTAAACATTGCCTTTCCCTTCCCTCACGTGATGTCTTTTGCACTCTTAGAGTGATGGGATAAGGGAAATGGTCCCTTGTCATGTCCTGTGCAAGTAATCCAACACTTCACATATGAGGATGGGCATTATTATTTTGCTTTGTTTATTCAGAAAAAGAGGCAGCTGTTTTTCTCCTTTCCTGAGATAGTTATTTACGCCTCTGGCTGTTTGGTAAACAGATAAATTTTTTCCGCAGAGAGATAGCCCCTTACTCATCTTCTTTTTGAACCTAGAGATGTATCTAACTTCCCTGGCATGATTGCTCCTTGAATGCAATACTGAAGACTACAGAAAACAAAACAAAACAAAACAAAACAAAACAAAAAAACAGGAAAAAAAGGGAAACAACAACCCCCAGGAAGAAAGGAGGATAATGGCAGAAAAAGAAGAAAAAAAAATGGACTTTGGACTTTTACTATTTCCCAATAACAATGGGCTTTGAACTTTTGCACCTGTTCCCCTTAATTGGAATTTGAACTTGCACAACTGTTCCCCCTGCCTGCCCAACCAATGCATTCTGCTATGATTCAAGTCTCACTTAAATCCTATAAAAATCAGATCCCTCTTGTAACTATTTGTCATTTTCTCTTCAGAAAGTGTGCCCCTCCGCTGCTTGATAGCAAAAAAGATTGCTGATCCATTGAGGTCTGTCCCTGTTTGGGTTATTTTTGCTTTCAAATACAAAGAAAGATAGTCACTGAAGTCTTCCTGACATTTTGGAAGTTAATTGAGGAGACTAATCTCAGCTATAACCATTTCCATTCTTCTAAGGATGAATGGATTAGTGCTCATGTGAAAGTGTTTCAAAGTGTGTCCTAGAGCCTTTTGCCCTTCCTTTTTCATCATGTGAGAAAGTAACAAGAGGCACCATCATGGAGTCATGAAGCAGAATTTACCAGACATCAGAAATGCTTATACCTTGATTTTAGATTTCTCAACCTCTAGAATAATGAAAAATAAATTTCTATTATCTGAAAAGTCACCCAGTCTGTGCTATCTTGGTATACCAACTGAATGCCTGAAGACAAAATATAAAAGTCAAAGAGATAATAGAGGATAAATATAAATGTATTATTCAATTTTTAATTGTAAAACAAGTTCTAGAAAAAAAGGCAAAAAAAGTGTGTATTTATTAAATTTACCTTAATACATACAAAGTATTATGTTATCTGTGTGTGTAAATATATATATATTTGAAGAAATAATGACAAGGATTTGTCAAGAAAAAATGAAAGGTGTAAGACTTTATATGGAGAAGATTAATGGCATGTCAAACAATGAAACTAAGAAATAATTCACAGATAAAACAATATGGTCAAATTAAAAATATCAAAGACAATGATGGGATTCAAAAACCTTCCAAAGAGAAAAATTTATAAATCCATAAGAATTAGCAAGAAAATGTTCTCTGCAAAAACATTGAAAATGGCAAAGGAAAATAATTTTAAACCTATTAACTTTATATCCAATAAAATGATAAATGTGAAAGCAAAGTGATAGGTATTCTTGGAAATTTAACCAAAGTATCATTTTGAAATTACAATTGCAAGAAAATATACTCATAGACAGGGAAAGTGATGTGACAGGACATGATAAGATTCTCCTGTGGGTAATTATGTTAAACACAATTTTTAATATTTGAATAAGCACATATAATAACTAATATATAACTGAAAATACTATAACAAAATATAATAATATTATGTTTATAATTATATACCCTAAATAAAATGATAAGTGTGCCACTAATGAAAATAAATTCTATGTGATCACATTGAGCATTTGTCATAGTGTTGGCTTCTATTACCAATGCCATGGACTAGGTGGCTAAAACAGCATCAAACATTTATTGCTTTCAGTTGTGGATGCTCTCATGTTCAAGTTCAGCCTGATTCCATGTCTGAGGAGGGCACTCTTCCTGGTTTGCAGATGGTTATCTTCTTGCCATATTCTCACAGCAGATAGAGTTTTGGTCTTTTCTTCTTCTATGGGCACTAATGCCAACCTAGGTTCTGTACCCTTGTGAACTCTTCTAAATATAATTACCTCCCAAAGGTAGGTAAATACACCTTCATATACCAATATCGTGCAGATTAGCACTTTGATATATAAATTTGAGATAAAAACAATGGGTCCAAAGCAGAGTTGGAGGAAGAATAGAGAGTTTAACATGTAATAAAAAAATAAGCTTATAAAACAAACATAAATTAAGGTCATGCCTAGAAATAAGGAATAAAATTAATTATATATATATATATATATATATATATATATATATATAACCAATATATAATGTCAATTTAATTGTTACCACCTCAATATTAAAATTGGAGTATGTAAATGTGAGATACAAGGAAAAGGATAAAATATCAAACCATAACAACATTTTTATAATAATAATGATAGAAAACATGACCTCCAATGGTAAAATACTTGAGAAAAATATTTCATAAATAAAGGAAAATGTTTTTAATTAATTGTAAAAAATGTATAGATGATGAACCTAGGATATATCAAACTAGACCTAGTAATCTGATTCCTATGTGAGATACATTAAAAAAAAAGAGTTACATAATGTTTAAACCAAAAAGATAAATAAAACATATGAAGTAAATATAATGCAAAGTAAATTTGCTCTGCTAGAACTTTAAAATCAAAATGTCTAGAATATAAAAACCTTTATGATAGGCAAAATAGATACTATATACCATTAAAAAATTGAGAAGATACATAATTATCATGGAAATATATGCATCTAATAACATATACTCAAAATATAACAAGTAACAATTGACCCATATACAGAGAATTAGAGAGCTCAAATTTCAAATGTTATCATACAACTTTCATTGAATATATACAAAGCTGACAACAATAAACTGTCATGAATATTTGAGTAATATAAATACTAATATTAATGTATTTTTAAAATATTTATCCAAGCTGGGCATGGTGCTGCCTGTCTGCATTCCCAGCAGCTCAGGAAGTTAAGGCAGGAGGATAGTGAATTCAAAGCCAGCCTCAGCAACTTAGTGATGCTCTAAGTAACTCAGTAAGACCCCATCTCTAAATAAAAATTAAAAAATAAAAATAAAAATAAAATGGGCTGAGGCTGGAGATGTGGCTTGTGATTAAGCACACCTGGGTTCAATACCCTGTGCAAAAAAAAAGTTAAAAATTATTCAATGTATGTCTGCAGTGCCTTTCCAATAAGAAATATGATTTAGATTTTTCCACAAGTAAGTTGCTGAGAAGTGAAGTGCACCTAAAATGCTATCTTGCAGATAGGAAATGCCTAATGATTAATTACATTGCAAGTTCCTTAGAAACAGTGGTCATGTTTTTACTTCCAAATCAATCTGATTCTTTGAAATGGAAGAAACAGAGTAAGGTTTTGGAATTATGGCTATCCATATTTTTCAATAATAAGGCAATGTATTATGTATCTTAGAATAGCCTAAATAACATGAAAGAATGTTGAAATGCTGGAGAATAATGTGGAGCTACTACTGATATAAGAATTAATTATTTAGTATACTTTGTTCTGAAATTACTGAGTATTAAATATACATTGTTCTTCAAAAGTGTTAACTTTGTTAGAGTATTTCAGTGCTTTCAAATGAAAAACAAAATACCAGCAACTGATATTTCAAATCGTAATCTTAAAAGAATTTGTGTATATCGTATTCATCAAGAAAAAGAATAGTTTACTTTTATCATTAAAAATGTAGTTTGCTTCTGCAGTTTTCAAAACTGGTATTACTCATATGTATGGCAATAGATAGGAACCCTGTTCCTTTCTTTTGATTTCTTTGTGACTTGACTCCAGTTAACCTTTGCAACTTGTTCAATGAGAAACTCCAGTGAACTGTATCACCATACACAATTAATGGTTGAGCGGCCTATAATAAATGGAAATGCCAACACTGCTTAGCAATTAGCTTATGGATCATCTCCAACCACTTAGAAACTCTCCCATCTGCAGCATTTAACCATGCTGGGTGATTTAAATTGTACTTAAAGCAAGAAGCAATATTCAATTACTAGGGTTCATTGTGTGGGATTGTCACCATTATGATTAACAGTCCTTATGAAAAACAGTTAATTTAGTATCTTGTTGCTAGGTCAACTATAAAAGCTAATTAACTTGAAGAAAGCATTATGTTTATCAGCACATACTCCTTTATATGTTTGATCTAAAATATTGTGATCACTTTAAGACCAAGCTGTAAAACTTAAGTATGAAAAATGTATCTGATATTAACCTAGGATTTTAAAAAAAGTGTTGTCATTTGTGTTTTCCTGTTAAAAGAACACAGTGACAGGTAAAATGGAAATGAAAGCTTCAATTTACACTGAAATCAGGTGTATTCTCATATTTCATATTTTCTCTCTTTGGGAACTCAATTATTCACATTCAAGGGAGAAATTGCAGCTAGACAAAGGTATTTGACTCAGCATAGAAGAGTTCAAGTACCAAAGAGACGATTCATTTTAAAATCCTGTAGCACAAAACACAAATAACTATCATATAGGACTAAACCACTGAGTTAAAAAAGGAAATAGGAAACAAAGCAATACAGCTTTTTTCACCAAGTGTTTCTATTAGGGATATGAAAGACGTTTTCTTGACTTATTTATAATATCCTGGATAAGGTGAGAGAAAATACCACACTGTTCTTTTGAAAATCACCTCCTGCTCATATTTTCACTCCTCCCTGAAGAATGTTAAGATTTGGAAATCTTCTGTCCTAAAACATACTTGGAATCATGAGGTCAGTGTGTTTGATGGTCATCCCATTATGATGGTCATGCCACTCTTCAATTAGCAGTTGTGCCTACTGGTTGTTCCAAAGAAACTATTAGAACAATGCCTCATTTTAATTTATTTTATTAAGATTATTGCCTCCTCTTATTATTAATTATTTATATTATATCCCCATTATAGATTATTTTTCTATACTCAAGTTTTATTTTTATTTGAGTCCATGCAAAAGTTTCTTATATCATGCATTTATTGGTATTATTCTGTTTCTCACATATCTTGGCAAGAAAAAAAGAGAGATAAAAACATAAAAATTCACAAAATTATAGAATTGAAATGGAACTCAAAATAAGTTAGATAATTACTTAGATGAACACCTAATATGATCTGTTTTATATTATGTTTTATTAGTGCATTATAGATATACACAATATTGGGATTTATTTTAACATAATTGTACAAGAATGAAATATAAGTTGCTCCAGTATTTCCCCTTCTGTTTTCTCCTCCCTTTCCCATTTCCCTTTCTCTGTTCTAGTGGTTTTCCTTCTATTTAAGTATAGGTTTTTAAATTAGTACTTTATACAATATGAAGGCAAAATTCACTGTGATATATTCATATAGGTACATAGAATGATTTGGTCAATTTCATTCCATTGTTCCTAATACCATCTTTGAGGAATTTTGTCATTGTTATTTCATGTGTCAGCTCATTTTATGTCTTGATCTTATTGAACAACCTGGTAATGAGTATATGTCAGGATGTTCTCTTCTGTGTATCAACATAACCCTTTTATAGATCTTTGGTGTTTCCTTTTTACATCATATTGCAATAAAATCTTTTAATTATTCTACATTCCACAGTGGCCTCTTAAAGAGAGTGGCTGTACTTTACTGTTGAGAGCCATCCATGGCCTGTGTGTGAACTATATCGAGCATCACAGCCTGGAATAGGAAAATCTGGTTTGTGGGAAATTCCAGTGGACATTTCCTTTGTGTAAGACTCCACAGACACATTGTGAGACCTATTCAGCTCTGCCAAAGGTCCCACACAGCATGGGAGATGGGGTGATCTGCTATAGCCACACAGCCCCTCTGAGATGGGTGTGACCTGCTAACATGCCAATCAACTTGCTGATTGTAAGACATCATGAAGCAAGACTCTATCTACCCTTTAAACCTTATCCCTGACTTTGAGGTACCCCTTTAAATAAACCACAGGAGCCATTGTCTAATTGTAGAGATTCAGCCTGTGTGGCTTGGACCTATCAGGGGATCCAAATTTTGAAAATATCTTTCTGTCTTTTGTTCTGCCCTAATTATTCTAGATTTTAATTTCTTAGATGGCTCACATTCTCCTGAGCAGGAAGAACCCCGTAATGAGGCACGGGCCTCTTCCCTATGTTTTACTCATCTTTGCATTACTTATATTTGGTATAATATATGGTTTATGAACATTTGCTAAATGAATAAATGATTGATTCTGTTTTGACTCTACAAAATTAACATTGGGACTCTAAAAAGGTGATTTTTGAACTCTTTAATGAGGTTTATTTGTTTTTAACATCTTAGTGCCTAGCAAGTCCTTGCATTTGATTTACTACTTGTGATGACTAATTAAAAATACAAAAACTAGAAAGATGATTTATCAAGAGCTCTGTAATGTATGGAACAATCAATTTTAAAAAATAAATAAATAAAAAAATACAAAAACTAAATACTACATAGAGTTATTCAAAATGAGTATTAAGAATATAGGGAGCAAAAAAACAACAAAGAAATTCCATGTCTGGTATATTTTTAAAAAAACTATGAATCATGTAGAGTGGGAATAAAATGTTGATTTTACTCCATTTGGAAAGAAAATAAAAACACAGCCATCTTAAGCATCAGAATTCATAAATAAGCATATAATGCTTGGACTGCACAGTTAAAATGAAGACTTTCTGTTCCTTAGGGATTCATTCATTCTTGATTTGATAGATTACACTGAAAATTTAGTTTTCAAACAGAATACAGCTTCACAAATATAAAAATTCTGAGCACTTCTCATAATATAGCAGCTTGTCTATATTGCTGTCAACATGTAAAAATTCAATGTTGAAATTATCAATCCATAAATACTTAAACTAAAAAGTATCCGGTTCTGATATGTAAAAGGGTTTTTAAAAAAAATGTAACATGTGATACCTGTCTCAAAAGGAAAGGAGAAACACATGGAAAAATATCATTATATAATAAGAAGTCATAATATGTTTGCATTCAGTGATTGTTAATTGCAAGAGTTAACTAGAACAAATAGTGTCCAGATATTTGGTTTATTACTCTGGATGTCTCTGTGGGCATTAATGGTTTTACTTTTGAATTGCCAGATAATGGAGAACAAATTTTTCTCAAAATGTGAGTGGCCATCTTTTTATTTGTTGAAGGCTTGGGCAGAATGAAAAAGCTGATCTAGTGTGTTCACTCACTGTGTTATCTATATTCAAGATGGGACATAGGTCTTTTCAGGCCTCATACTCAGCTATCCACTAAAACTTACCAGCTACTACAGAGGTTTTCAGGTTTCTGGACTCATCCTAGGTCTATGCCTTGATTATACTGATCTTTAGCTTTCCATTACAGCTTGGAAATTATCTGCCTGCTAAAACACATAAACTAGTCTCACGAAATATAACTATTTTTAGATATAACATTGAGCAATTTACCCAAATTCGTTTCACTGTAAGATGAGAATAGCATCATTTCTTCTTTCATCTACTTCCTCAACAAAAAGTACTGAATGAACAAGAGGAACAAAGCCTGCACTTCAGTGGAGTGTAGCAAGGGATAAGGGTGGTGTAATGGAATGCACTAAAATAAACTATATGCCATTATGTAGTAATACATGCTAGGGAGGAATTAAATACAAATAAAATAACAACAAAAAACCCAGAGATGTTATTGAAATTTACTTGTATATGACAGCTAGAGAAGCCATTAGAGAGAAGGCAATATTTGATCCAGGAAATAAAAGAGAATAAAACATAAAATAGAAACAAAAATAATATCCAAGGTATATGAGAGATCTTTTAACACCGAGAACATAAACATATACACACCTTTACCCCAACACACAGAGGTCAACAACCATTTATTGAATATCAAGTACTTTCTGTTTACTTTTATTTTGTGCATGCAATATTATCTCATAATCTCTTGAAAACAACAATGAAAGAAGTATGTATATTTCTATGTAACAAAGTGATAATTAGAAACAAGTTTAGAGTAATAACTTTTTTGACATTATACATGTTAATGGTTAAGCTAACCATTGACTGAAGGAATTCTATTTCTCAAATCAAAGAAGTATTATATTGAGTATTTAAATTTCAAATGCTATAGATTGGAAGGAAGATAATATAATCAAATTCATCAAAATTATCCTCTAAATTAACTAAACTACTCATTATTTCCTTTTAGCACTAAGAATTATAAAAAGGAAACCACATGTCAAGTTGAAATAGTAACTCAACATCACTTTATTATTATGTGCTAGTACATACTGTCTTGAGTAAAATCTTCAATCATTACATTAAATTTTAAATACTCTTTCTGTTTGCAGGAAAATAATTTGAATATCAAACATAAGGATAAGATAGTACAGTATAAATTATACAACATTTTATATATGAGATTATGAATTAATATCTCAGAAATAATCACTGAGAAATCATGATAATGATTAATGTGAATCATGAAGATTAATACACTCACATTCCCTTTATTGCAAAACATACATACACATGTATGTGTGTATAACTAACCAGTTATGAGATGGTGAATACTAATAGAGTGAAAATGAATGCGTACAAAAATTTGTTAGATATTATATAGTTGTTTATTGATTAATAAGATATACATATCTAGGTCTTTAATATATATTAACAAAAATAAATGAAATTATATAATATTCAAAAATATTTATTTTCTAAATAAAACACACAAAAAAGAAAGTAATCTAGGTAAATTCAGATATGATGTAACAAATCATACTATGTAGCATAAAATTATGCCTATTTATTGATTTTTTTCAATCTGCAACAACAACAACAAAAATGTTTGAGAACATAGTATGGAAATATCAAGTATCTGTTAAACACTGCTCATTTGCTGAAAGGACTGGTAAATGGTATCTAATCCATATCCACAACTTAGAGAAGACTGATTAAAAAACAAATATGTGTCTGCAGTAAATAATATTGTGCACCATAGAATTCCATACATGAATACCAGATAAAGTTCTCATTATGGACCAAATAATTTAGTCACCTCCTTAATTATTTAATATATATGAAGTACTAAGAAGGTGTCACTAATTTCACAGGGCTAATTTTAATATCTTACAGAAAAATGTAATAAGATTAAATATGTTTTAAAGGAAAACAAAGGACCTATAAAATCCCCATGTTTACTTTGGAAAATGAAGAGAATGAAGAAATTTGGTTTGGAAGAAAGTCCCATAAAAGGACACCTATATAAATCATAAACATAAATTTGTGGCAACTTGACACACTACACACATGATTTAGACATATAAAACATATGTATCAATCTAATTTTCAGATTTATGCCATTTATGATTCGTTCCCCCCCTGGAAATTTCAGGAAAATATTAATAAAATTCAGAAGTTTGGATTTTACTGTGAGAGATTAAGACCTAAGAAATGTATTCTCTAGATTTTTTTTTTTTTGTGTGTGTGTGTGTGTGTGATGGGGGTGGCAGGGAGGAGTATTAAACTTATTATGATACGAATAATGTTTATTTGCTCTGTAGTCAAATAATATCAAACATTTTTACCATAATCAAGTTATATTCAGTATAATTTCAATCATGCTATTTTCAACATTGGAGTCCTGGAATTTTATTACGGCTTAAGGCAACAATAGAGCACAGTTTGTTGACTTTTACTGCATGCAGAATATACATTTTTACTATATTCATTAACCTTACAAGATATTTGACTTAATGAAAACCCTTGGAAATGTTTATTGCTACTTTTATCCTTAATAAGTGTAACAAAAATATGTATTGTATACTAGCAGGATTCAGGCACACACACACACACACACAATGATTGTTTGAAAGTAGGCAAAACATAAATTGTAATTTTTAAGAACATGAATCACTTCATTTGGAAGAAAAAAGTGTCTACATTCTATGATGTATCTGTATTAATCAAGACCTTCGTTTTCTGTATTCTGATGTTTGGACATGTAGAGTCGTGCTGACCCTGGAAGGACTGACTCTCCCAGTGCTAGCCAGCTCCTAGAACTACTACAAACCTAACTCATAAATGTACTTTTCAACTTTGAAACAAACTATCTAGTAGCAATGTCCTCAATCACATCTTTTATCATTCTATCACACTGTGGACCACTATTTACTTTGCCTAATCACCCAGGGAGACAGGGACCAGAAAACTCTGGAGAATCCTACAACCTCAGATAATGATGAAATTATTTAAACTTGCCAACTCTGAGATTGCCTCCTCTGCCTTGTTCATTACTTTCGACAAAACTGCAATAATTATTCTTTTTTTGCCACCCCATTCACTCTGCCTTCTGATGCTTTCCTGTATGCCCCACCATTTCATGATATTCTTCCTTGTCTTAACATCTGTGAGCATAACAAACTACCTGTACCATGACATTCATTTCCAGATCTGTTGGCCTTATGATATCTGAAAAAAAAAAATCTTACATCAAAACAGCATCATGATTTTCAGACCTAAAAATGCATATCCCTGCACTGTCTCAAATAGACTTTATTTTTTTTCCTTTTTTAAAATTATTTTTATTTATATATAATAGTGGAATGCATTACAATTCTTATTACACATATAGAGCATAATTTTTCATATTTCTGGTTGTATACAAAGTATATTCACACCAATTTGTGTCTTCATACATGTACTTTGGATAATAATGTCTATCACATTCCACAAAGAATGTTTCACTACACAAAGAATTCTGTGTTCTTCACTCATTCAACTCTCCCTCCCACTTGCAACACAGATCTTTCCACTCTTGCCTTTTCTGGAATGTCATATAGATTTTGTCATGTAGCATCCAGTCTGTGCAAATTAGCTCCTTTCACTTAATAACAAATTCGAGTTCACTTCATGTCTTCCCATATTCATATATCCATTTTTTAAATCTATCCATCTACCTATCTATCCATTTATATATATATTCATTTCCTTATTTATTTATTATGTTGAATACTATACCAAAATCTGGATATAAACAGTCTCTTTATTCACCTACAGAAAAAGTATATGGTTGTCTATGTTTATGAATAAATCAGCTATAACCACTCATGTGCATTTGTTGATTTGGGCATATAAATTTTCATTTTATTTTAGTGAATACAAGAAAAATACATGATTCATGAATGATATAATATTATGGTTTAGATGTGAGGTATCCTCGAGAAGCTGTTTCATTAATTCAGAAATGCCTAGAGGTGAAATGATTGGATTGTGATAGCTGTAAACAAACAGTTCATCCTAACTTAAAAGTATGGAGTGATAACTATAGACAAGATGGGCGTGGCTAGAGGATAGGGATCACTGGGGGTATGCTTGGAAAGGCTGTTCTTCCTGAGGCTCTGTTCTCTAACTCTTTCTGCTTCCTGACCCCATTATGAGCTAAAAACTTTCCTCCATCAGCCTTCCAGCAAGGGCCCCAGAGCAATGGAGTTGGCCATCAAGAAACTGAAAACTTTGAAACCATAAACCCCAAATAAACTTTTCTTCCTCTAATTTATTCTTTTCTTTTTTAAAAAAAATTTGCCACAATAATGCAAAGGCTGATTAAAACATGGCAAGTCTAGTAATTTTTGTATGAAACTGATAAATTATCCTCCAAAGTGGCTGTACCATTTTGCATTTCTACTAGCATTGAGTTAGATTCCTGTTCTTCCACATCTCCAACCACATAAATATTCTGGATTTTGTCCATTATATTAATTGTATAGTGATACCTCATTGCATTATTTTGCATTTCCATAATGACATATGATGTGGAGCATCATTTTCATATGACTGTTTGTCATTTGTATATCTTTGGATGAGATGTCTGTTAAGATCTTTGGCCCATTGTTAGGTCAAATTATTTATTTCCTTCTTGTTGACTTCAGTTCACTTGAAAGTTTTAGGCCCATGATGGGGTCAGGAAACAGAAAGAGAGAACGGAGTCTCAAATGCTCATTTTTATTTTGATTAGTAGTATGATATCAGGTCTTTTTAATATATTTTCTCTTAATTTGAGTTTTGTCTTTTCATTCTTTTAACAATATCTCAGAGTTTTTAAATTATAATGAAGTCCATTTTATCAATTATTTTTACATATATTATACCTTTTACAATACATTAAAAGTTAACACCAATCCCAGGGTTATCTAGAATTTCTCCTAATTATGTTCTAGGAGTTTTATAATTTTGAATTTTATATTTAAGTCTCTTGTCCATTTGGTTTAAGTTTTATAAAATATGTAAGATTTGTTTCTGCTTAGTTTTTGCATGTATACATCCAGTATAATTTGTACAGAAAAGCATCTTTTTTTTTTCATTTTACTACCTTTGCTCCTTCGTCAAAAATTGGACATGTATATATAACCTCTATCTAGGCTCAATGTTGTGTATCATTGATCTGTTTGTTTATTCTTCTACAAATAACATGCTCTCCTGAAAACTGTGAATGAATAGGAAGTATTGAAATTGGGAATTATCAGTCTTCCAAGTTTGTTCTTCTTCTTCATTTTTATTTTGATTCTACATGGTTTTTGCCTCACCAATATATACTTTCTTTACCCATTTTCATTTGTTATAACTGAATATCACAGAATCTATAACTTATAAAAATATATTTTTAAATTCTGCTCTTGGTTCTTATGGCTGAGAGGTTCTAGATCAATTGATCTTGTCTGGTGAGGGCCTTAATGTTGAATACATGAAGCTGATAATCCTTACCTTTATAGAGGAACCAATGTAAGAATTGTATGAGCCTTCTCAGAAATTGTACGGAGAGAAAAATGTAGAATAAAACATTTAAAATATCAATAGAGAAAAATAGGCTGAAAATACTTGTACCCTGAAACACTAAATATATTTTGTACTAAGTGAATATCAGAACATAACTTATCAACATTTGGGAGATGTGCTTAAAGGAATATTCATGTATTGCATTTATATACCAGAAAAGGAAGATAAAAAATGTCAATCTGTTGAACATCTACCTTAGTAAATAAGAAAAAACAAATGAATAAGTTAAATACAAAGAAAAAGAAAAAAATAAAAGAGCAAAGCCTGTTCAACATTCAGAAACCAATTAAAGGGGGAAATATGCATGTTTATATCAATAGGTAAAAATAACTTGACAAATTCAACACCTATTTCTTTTTAAAAGAATCTGAAAACTAGTTGTAGATATAATGAATATCTACAAAAATCTCGACTGGAGATAAAGTTCACAAAATGTGAATCTTTCCTATGACAGAAAATCTCTTGATTTTTTTTTTTTTAACATTTGGGTCTGTCAACACTAAGCTTCCAGCACTTCATCAATTTACATTTAGCTTTTCTTATCCTGGCACTGGTACCTGAGGAAATTTGTAGGTTTATATTGTATTTTTGTTGTTGTTGTTGTAGCTCCAAGAGTCCTAATTTCTTAGCATAAACTTATGTACAATGCAGTGTCATGCAGTTATTTTTAATTTGAAATGCATATAAATCTCAAATATAATTCCTCAAAAGTAAGCATTTTTTAGCACTACCTGTATAGAATCTTATTTTTAAAAGTTCACTTTTACTCTTTGTTATGGTTTAAATATTAGGCATCCCCCTCTATATCTCATGTATGAGACAATGCAAAAATGTTTAAAGGTGAAATGATTGGGTTTTCCGAATATTAACCTAATCAGTAAATTGATCCCTTGATGAGAAGAATTGAATGGTAACAGGTGGGGTTTGGTTGGATGAGGTGTATCATTGGGGCATGTCTTTGGGGCTTATATTTTTGATCTGGTGAGAAGAGTCTCTCTCTGCTTTATGGTGGCCATGTCCTGAGCCACTTTGCTTCATCCAAGGCCAAGACCAATGATATGGGCCATCGATAGTCTGAGAAGAAATTCAGTCTCAAAATGTGAGCCCCAAAATAAACTTTTCCTCTTCTATTCATTCTTCTTAGGTCTTTTGGTCACAGAAGCAAAAAGGCTAACTAAAACACTAAATCTGTAGAAAGATGAATGAATATGGAAATCAGGACTGCAGATGCAGATAATTAGGCAGATATAAGATACATATATAATTTATTTTTATTAATTTTGATGTAAGTGGTCCTTCTAAAAAGGCATGTCCATCTAATTATGCTATGTTTTATAGTTTCTATTTTCTCCATCATTCACCACATGTATTTTACTTTGGCTCACAACCTTGCTTAATAAAAATAACCTTTAACTGAAATAATTTATGAGCTATTTAGTTTAGTAGATCTTAGAAATAATAAATGTTTTTTCATAGGGAATCATGAAAAGGTAAACATTTCTTTTTTCTATTTTGAAAGTGCTAGGAATTGAACCTGGCACCTAACACATGCCAGTTAAGTTCTCCACCCCTGATCTATAACCCCAACCACCAAGAGTTAATTTTTTCTTCCCAAGCATCATTAATTTTGAACTCTTAAGGCTTATTTATGTGTTTGAAATTTAAAAATCTTTAATTATAAAGAACAAAATTATCTTGTACAATAAACAATATTATATTGTGTTCTTCATTATTATTGTTTGTTCTGGTTTTCAAGAAGAATATTTTTTCCTCTGCATTTAATTTAGATATTTCCTGTTTTAGAATGAAATTTGCTAAGCAAGATAAAGTATTATTATGATATGATATATAAAGTATTATTATGATATATCAATATATGCATATGTTGATATAGATATCTATTTATACATATTCATATCTATATCAATCAACCTATTTATCTATCTATATATATCCATATATATAATATATGCAATATATATTATATATAATATATATAATATATTGATTATATATATATATCATCAAGCCCAAAGTTTTTATTATTTCTATTCTGGGGGATGCTCTTGGATTATCATTTGAATTACCCTATCTTATCTTATAAAATCACATATTCACTTTCTTCTTTACTTTAATATATCATCCAAAGATCATATATAAAACTGAAAGATAAGAATGCAGAATACATTCTACAACCAACTAGGAAAATTCTTTTGATGGAAAGTAGAACTCAGTAAGCAGTTAACACACATGGGATGTTTCCAGGATCACTATCCTAAAACTCGCATTTAATTCAGACCACTCTGGATAAAGGTATCTGCATGATACTAAAAGTAATAATGGAAAAGACTGAAATTCCTGGAACATACTTGACACCCTTCCTCGGAGAATAGATATTTTTCTTCAAGAAATTTTAAAGGAATTTTTAATTTATTTTAAATATCCCTTTCTGGTTCCTGTTTTTCTTTCAACATGTAAAGTGGTATCAAGTTATTATTTCTATATTTACAACAAGAAAAATTCAAACAAACTGAAGAATCACTAGTGACCAGAGAAATCGGGTCACTAGACCAACCAGCACATGAAAACTAGGATAGGCAACCACTGGAACCAATTATTGGCAACTTGAATGAATTGCTGCAAGCTGAGGGTGGACCACCTTCAGAATTGACCATTCCTGGGTGACTGGTCTAAGAAAGGATTTTATCTTCAGGAACTTCAAAATCATCTCCCACATCAAGGTCATAGTAAATCCCCTTTTACTTAGTCTGGGAAAGGGGAGGGTAGCTATTATGAAATACAGCAAGGTGAAATCTAACCATTTTTGAATGAGCTCCAGAGTGTTCTCCACAGAAACTGAATATACTTTACCAAAGCCCAATCTAACCTGGGGGAAGGAAGCTTAGTCAACTCTGGCCACTTCTATTTGGCCTTGTCACCTAAGGAAAGGGATAAAAGCTGAGAAGAACTTAGGAAAGTCACAGAATAGCAGAACACAGATCTACTAAACAAGAGAAGACCCTCAAGAGAAAAAAGCCTCAAAAAACAGCAAACAGAAAGAAAACACACTTGAGGACAGTGAAGTCTCTGAAACCTACAGCTCTATAAAATAGTAAACACAGCTTGATCCTAGCCAGGTAAATTTAAGATTACACCTTAAAAGACCATTTATCTTAGTTCATATAACCGGATAAATGATGTCCAGTTGGGAAAAAATATATAAGGCATACTGAAAGGTAAGCACACATACACACACACAGACACAAGATGTATACAATTGATTTTAAAGAGAACATTTTTAATCTAATTAATTATTTCAATATTTATTAGTACTTTTTAGACATATGGGGTAAAGTTTAAAGGAGGTAAAAATATCCCTAATGATAACAGCATCACTACACTTATTTTAGAATATCACATAGTCTATCACACAGTCTCAAAATATTTAGCTGATATAAACAATACATTGTTAAATTTTAACTTATGTTGATCCTGGTGGTTCCAAGTTGGGCTAAGTCCTTCTAAAATGGCATGTTCATACAATTATTAATGTCCATAACATTATTAATTATCTATGTTATAAAATTTATAATTCTTCATATTTTATAAAGGTGACAAGATAGGCAGAGAAGAAAATAAGAATGATCAACTTTGGCACTGTCAAATATGCAAAGACAAAAAAATACAGTTGAGTTTCTTTCAAGATAAATTTCTTTGTTATTATTGCTTTTATTTTTTTCTACAATGTGGAGATATTCATCTTCTAGATAAACAACTTGGAGCCTAGCAAACATCAATAAATGTTCTGAAATGTTTTTAATTTTGTCATAAAGTAGGGATTTTTTTAAGTTTATTGGAAATAAATATTTTAATTCACTAAGTAAAATGAAAACATAAACTAGTCAGATTGGCAATAAAACTAAAGAGTAGAGTAAAAATACCTATTTTCCACATTCAACAAAAACAGGAAATATTAGGCACTGTTTAATTTAACCAAAAAGGCTAAAAAGTTTGACTGTATATAATAGGGTACTGGGAAGGAGTTACTTTGTGCTGAAAGAAATAATCATGAGCAAAGTCAAAGAGCAGAAACAATTAAAAATATTTAAAACATAGCACAGATAAATTATTCATTTTATCTAACATTTGAAACAATAATTAAATAATTTTATTTAGTAAAACAAATCTTCAAGGTAAACAAGCAAAAAGTTATTCTCAGAAAAAATCCACAAATTTTACAAATTGATATTTTACAAAAAAAATGAAAGAAAAATGGATATTTTAAAATAAGAAAAAAGTTGAATTACATTGATAATAAGGAATTTTAATTGGAATATATCTTAGTTTATATATTGGCAAATTTTAAACTAAAAATACAAACACACTCACACATATTTTGCAATATCTCTATATAAAGTGCACATATATGCATACATATACATTCAGTCTGATAAGATGCTGAAAACTTGATTACATCTTTTATAGGCCAGGTTGTAGAGGAATAAGAATTTATATTTATTGTTGATTAAAATAAACTGGCACAAAATTTTATGGAGGGGAATTAAGAATCTGTATCATTAACATTTCTAGAATTCATTTCACAGGTGTATTAGTTATGTATAAAATGACATGTCCATGGGGTTAGTATATGTTCATTTTTAATTAGAAATGATTAGCATTCGGGATAAGTATATTATTGTATATCAGAACAATGAAAAACAATAGTCTTTAAAACTTAAACATGTTTTTATGTATTAATATAGACAAATTTTAATTGTCTATATTGTTAATTTGATGATAATAGTGTGCATTGTGTGCATGAAATAACGTTTTTCTCTTAATAATGACTATTCATATTTTAGAAGCTTCTAAAAAGACATATAATTGATTGTGATTGAGAGATCAGGATAGGATTAGGATAATGTTTGTCACTGATTATCCTAGTATATTTGTTAAGTTTATATTGTAAAAATATATGACTAATTCATATCTTAAATTAATAAAATCCATATATGCAAATTATCAACACCTAAAAATTAAGTACTTACTTCTCTGTGGAAGACCATAGTTTACCAAGAGATCTAAATGATAAATTTTATGGTCTTTGGAAATCTACAAATATGAGCATACAGAAAATTTTACATATTACTATTCAGCTATGTATACCAAAAAACAAACAAGCAAAGAGTTAATTCCTTTAATTCCTACAAAAATCATTGCTTTATAAATGAACTTGATGGGGACATATATTTTGTTCCTTTTATTAGGGAACATAACACTGGTACAAATTACTGGTGTACATCCTGTGTCAAAAGTGCACAGCACATCTGAGTAGTAAACAACAAATGTAATTAGGTCTTTAAATGCCTAGTTTAAAAAAAGAAAATGGAAAAAATTATGTTAGTTTTTAATGTTAATAACTTGAAATGCTATTAAATAAAATAAGAAAAAGTAGGAGCTTATCATACTAATCATTAAAAAATTTCTCTTCAAGAATGTACAAAACTGAAATTAATAAAAGAGATTAAAATCTTAGCTCCTCAGTTTGGGAAGGGCTGTTCAGCTTCACTAGATTTATTTTAATCATTCCTAGCCTATGGTAAACAGTCTTTTTTTCACAAGGTCACAATCAAGTTTAAGTGTACACTAGATATTGAAATGCTCTTCATAATGGTCTGTAATCTGGAAGCATGAGCTAGGATTAGTTAACTCTGTATCTATGTCTACAAAACTTTAAAAAATACCTTGTTTTATAAAACATTCTGCATGTTATAATGATTGCATAATACCAACTGTTTTATGGGCATTTTTGACTGATTTCTTAAATTTCAGAGAATATTTTTTATCAAGTTATATTCACTATCAATTTTATTCCCTCTCAAATATTTTTGATAAGTGTTATGAGTAGAGTCTGGTCTCATTTTTTAATTAAACAGTGTTGTGATTAGTCCCAGCTGTTCAGGAGGCTTAGGCAGGAGAATCGCCAGTTCAAAGCAAGCCTTAGCAACACAGTGAGGCCCTAAGCAACTTAGCAAGACCCTGTCTCAAAATTAAAAAAAAGAAAAAAAGCCATTTTTTTAAAAGACAGGGATTGTGGCTCAATGGTTATGCACCCTGGGTTCAATCTCCAAACAATACCCCAAAAAGAAAATAGTAATATGCTACATGACTTGTGCTGAGATTTGAAGGTAACCATAGTAAAATTTGCTTAATATTTGTATTTGAATTTTTTTTTATTTATGAAAATAATTTTTTATTCAACAAAAGCATAATACTTCCAAGGTCCAATATTTTGAATGAAAAAATCCATTTAATATGTTTACAATTCTTATATTCACAATTATTCTTTAAACTGGAAAATTCAAACTAAAGTTTTAATTATTAAGTTTAATTGTGATTAGCAATTTGTTATTAATGCTGTTTTAATGAAAAAGTTTTCTCCTTAAGCTTGGTCTATTTTGAATATATGTAATTAATATTATAAAATCCCACTTCTATTTTTTACCAGTAATGAAATGTGTTTTATATAAGAAATATTTTTGTTTATATTATCATTCACCTCCATCTAAAATAACTGAAGTATGAATGTCAGCCTTTTAATTTTTAGTCATATAAATTGGAATGGACAGTTGAGTAAAAAAGAATTAAAGATAAAGTAGCATCTTGGCAATCCTTGAATTTTTTTTCTGTAAGTCAGTTATTAGCTATAATATTTAAGGCCATTAAAATTTAGCAATAATTAATTCAAATACTATTTCCTACATTATGCAATGAAACTACACTTGACAATTCCCTTCAGTTTCCTATGTGGCTTGTAATTACACTGATTCTGTTCAGTGGCTCTTTTATTGTTTATGTGACTCTACCTGACAGTCTTATAATTTAAATTTGTTCTGATACTTAGAATATAAGTTGTTCCTGAATTCTTAATCATTAATATTTATAGTTTGCTAAAAATCAGTAATGAGAGTGACAACCACCACAAATAGTGATACTTTCCCTAAATTCAGAGAACAAAAGTTAGTTAAGTGAGCCTTTTACTTATCCACCTGCACCAATCACCTGATTATTTGTATTTATCAGATAAAAACATTTCTCAAATATGTCATTTATGTAAAAAAGATTTGCCTGTTTTCATCAAGAAAACATAAAATGTTTAATATATCAGAATTTAATCAATAGTGAATAATCAATTAAAGGTATAGACAGAATAATGGGAAAGAATGTTATAAATATACCTAAGTATATATAGCAATATTGAATGTTTTTAAGGTGTTACTCAGTTTATGGAGAATAAATTGGCTTGGCATGACAAATGGCTTGCGGAAAAAATGTATATATAATCTATATAGCAAACAAAAGTTAATTAAATATTTAAATTATAAACAATGAATTGTAAGAGATCATAGAGGTAAATTTGAAAGACTCTAAAAGTTTTTGGAGTGTGGAAACTTACTGTTCCAGAAAACTTAAAAAAAATTAAAAAAAAAAAACAGAAAGAAAAAAATTAGAAAATTCATTTACTCATTCCTAACACTGTTAAAATTGTCCACTTTTCACAATTATATAATCAAGTCTAAATGCATAGTAATTGTTGAAATACTTATTTCTATCCTATGCAGTCAGCAAGAACAAACTAATATAAATTAACTTTGGATCAGGGTCATTAGATAAAGAGTGGTAGATATAGACTTCAAGAGGAAAAAGTGACTTACTATTGTAGAACAGATATGAATTGTTGCCCCAAAGTTCCTGTGTTAACACACAGATAATCAGAAGTGAATTGACTGAATTGTGAGAGGGATAAACTACTCAGTCCATCCTGGTTTGAATGGACTGGACTATAACTGTGGGCAGGTGAGTCACTGAGGTTGTGCCCTGGAAGGGTTTATTTTCCCAGTGACCCTCTGTGCCCCTACACTCTGATTCCTAGCAGCCATGAGGTAAGCTACTTTCCTCTGCTGTGCCCTTCCACTACTATATGCAGCCTCCTCTTGGGCCCAGAGCAATGGAGTTGACTATGCATGGACTGAGACCTCTGAAACTGAGTACCAGGTAAACTTTTCCTTCTCTATGTTTTTCTTGTCATGTATTTTTGTCACGGCAATGCAAAGCTAACCAACAACCTTACTATATACAAAGGACTTAAATCCTTAATACACAAAGATTATTTTTTGCAAATTTATTGAAAAATATAGAAATTGAGAGTAGAGTATTAAGACATATTTTAAATTAGAAAATATTTATTTTTAATATTTATATTATTTATATATTTTTAGTCTATATTTATAGCAGGAAGTATTTAAATTCCATCAGAGTAAGATGAATACACTTTGGAATTACAGAGAAGTGGATTGTAGTTTTCAGCTTTGTAAAATTCAAGTGTGTAATAGCACCTCATATTTTTTAGTGGCATGGGGAAACAAGCTGATAAAAACATAATTTGGGAAGCAGTGAAGACTATTTGATGTCTTTGAAAATATTTATAATACTTTCTATTATATATGTGTGTGGATAGATTCAGTAGGAAGATAGGAGTATAGATACGGTGGAGAGCTGACTGTGCCTTGGTCTGAGTTCCTCTGGGATACATAGAACAATAACTTTCAGGCTGTGTTTGGCTCTCAGTTAGTCCATCTTATAGAGAAACATTTTGCCATGAGCTGCTTCATTTTGAGTATGAGTGCCATGGCAGAATTATTTGATAACTTATAAGGTCAAATAGCCAAGAAATGTGGGACCTATAAAGCCTATTTTTGTGCAGAGCAGATGAGCCCAGGTTATTGGCTGATCCTGCAGTGTAGGCAAAAGTCAAGCCCAGGAAGCATTCCTTGATAAAAGTCAACAATGTGAACAGCCTTGATACACAGCTGTGATGCTCATAGTTACCAGCCATCGAGTACAATGGGTTTTCTGGATTTGGCGGGATAGCCACAAAAATGTTGCTGGCTTTTTTTAGTAACATTTTAGTGCACAAATAAGTCTCTCTCTCTCTCTCTCTCTCTCTCTCTCTCTCTCTCTCTCTCTCTCTCTCTCTCTCCCTCTCTCTCTCTCTCTCTCTCTCTCTCTCTCTGTTGGAGTTGAACCCAGAGCCTGGTGCTTGTAAGGCAAACACTTTACCAATGGAACTATATCCCCAGCCTCACAAATAAGTCTCTTGATAGCTTACAAGCTATGAACAAATTTCAATGTCCCTATAATTAAACATCCTGATTATGAGACCTTATACAATAAACTTGTGGAGCTAGTTCTGGGTCACTCTTCCTCCTTCAGAGGGCAGTGTCCCACCTGGCTCTAGTTTTGTTTAAAAACGCCTCTATATTTTCTTTGTCTTCCTGTTTTCCTCAATCTCCCATTGCCCCTACTCCGGATACTTTGTTGATGCTGTGCAGATCAAAAGGCACAAAATGATAAATAAATTAATGATTCTAATAAAAATAGTGATCGCTTGTAAAGTTTTCAAAATAAATCAGAAACATCTGGATGCCAAGGTATATCGATCCCATACCAAGGAAACCTGTTCCATTAGTTTATCAGATGTACCAGCAAGTGAATGAAGCAAACCCCTCACCTAAAACACATAAAAGGGAAGCCACCTAACACTGGAACAGGAGCACACCAACTTCTCATCTTATCAGACAGGTGACAAACTCCAGACTCTGTCCCTAGGACTCCCATTTTTCTGGGATCACCCTGCTTGACCAAGTCTAATTTAAAACTGACTGACATTTGGACCTTTGCTTTGAACAATTTCTGTACCCTGAACAGCTTTGCATCCTGAAAAATCCTTAACAAATTATTTAACTGGATCAAGGTTCCTGATCTTCTCTGACCACCTGTAGTGACTCTTTTGCATGTGTATCAGCTCTAAGCCCTTACATTCAGTTCTACCTCTTGAAAATCTTTGGCCATATTAGCTCCTTTATAACATTTCTATTATATAAATGCATACATACACACATACACATATGTATCATGTGAAATATGAAGCTATGAAATTGATATTTTAGGTATTAATAATTAAGTTTTAAATGTACTTTAAAAATAATTTGTGATTGCCAAGTAAACCATGAGTATTTTTGTGAATTAAGCTGGTGTAGTTCATAAATTTATTGCCAGTCAATAATTTTGACATTGTGCAAAGACACAGGTGTCAATGGTCTATGATACTGACATAAGAACTCATTCATGACAATTGTTGTAGTCTTTAGGATTCTGTCCACTAAAGAAGGAATCTAGTGAATAAACATATAATAAACAGAAGAAAGAGGCAAAATATTTGGAAATATAAGAATTTTTTAAAACAAATTAATCCATACAGTGATAAAGATAGTATTCATCTTCTATACAAGGAATTCATAAACTGGAACTAAATGCTCATCTGCCACACCAAGGCCTGGCTTGCATGAAGGTCCAAACTATTTGGAGTGAAACCCAAGCAAGGGGCTAGAAATAATAGGTAGCAGAAAACATGAGCTGTGGGAACTTGAGGTTAAGGGGATGATCTGACAGACAGGGTAATATGTTGAACCCCCACATGCTTTCTTTAAAAAAATAATATATGTACCTAACACTACTCTCCATGCTTTTGCTTACATTATTGGTATATGTTATGTTGCTCAGTGAACAACTGGTTGTCTTGCAGGAGAAATACAGAACCAACCACTCCTCCCTGAAAATAAAAACACAAGCTACCTGGAAATGGGGAAGTTTGTGACCTTTATACAGACAGATTCCTGGCATCAGGAAGATAGGAAGATTAGAAGCAAAGCTCTCCATCTATAAAATCTATAAGAACAAATTCCAGTTACAATCAGTCAGTGCAAGTCAAGAACCCAGAGTTGACTAGCATGTTGTTATATTAGTAAAATCCCCCATCCCTGAGGGGGGGTGGGCAATAAAAAACATAATCAATGGGGACTTGAAAGTCTGATGAAATTCTGGTGTAAGTAAAAAGTTGAGAGATGGACCTCAATGAGACTCTTTGGAAACTCCCTGGGACCCCCAATAAAACCGGAGGACAAAGCACCATGTTATCCCTCTCCTTTCGGAAAGGACCCACTCTCTCTTTAGAATGTCCCTTTTTCCTTTCCCTTCTAATAAACTCCTGCTTGCTACTATGTGTGAATCATTTGAAATCCTTCCTACAGCATTGAAAAGAACTGGTCACAGACCCCTGCATCACTTTGGCTCTGCAGGTCTATCTCTCTGTCTCTGGAAAATAAGAAGGGCACACCTCTGATCTGCACAGATCAGGAAACAAAGTTTAAGAGCTTTGAACACAAATTGCCTACACTGTGGAGGGTCTCATCTCTTGAGAACTGGTTACCAAAAGTAATTTATAAAGCAGCCAAACAAAGGGAAGCAAAACTCAAGTCTCTCATCTATGATTATTTCTTTGTAAGCAGATTATAGAGTTATACTATACTAAGTAATTATTTAAGTAGGAAAAAAATAGTTAAGTAGGAAAATGTTAATTCTGGAGGAAATACATATATAAAATATAAATAATAAATATAAAATATAAAGGATAAAAAGAAAATACCCTAAAACTGCCTTACCTCAGGGAGTCGATGGTACCCTACAGAGAAAGAGGTTAGAAGAAAATTATCAATAGAAGTTCTGGAGGTTACAAAATTAAATTTTAAAAATTCTAATAATGTAAACCCATTAACACTTACAGCAACAAGAAAAGAGTAATGGAAAATTGCTTAAAAGACTTTCACAAGTTGATTAGGACAGGCACAAGGACAATCAGCACTTAAAGTACTTGGGAGACCTAAATCTGCAGATGATATAATGATAGATAGTATAATGAATGACTCCCTGGGAACACAGTCCCCTATCTAGAGGACCCAGAAAGTTAATGATATTTGTGGTAGGATCTGTGTGGCAAAACCAATTATAACTAGAAAATCTTTTGATTTATAAATGGTGTAATTCAGAGCAGCACACAACCTGAAAGCTGCTGTTCTACACATCACTGAGGAGTTCAGAGTAGAGCACAGCCTGATGTCAGAGAGATAGATAGATAGATAGATAGATAGATAGATAGATAGAAAGATAGATAGATAGACAGATCAGTTGATCTACCTGGTAATTCAATAATTTCATTATTGGAAATTTATAGATATCAGAACTTCATCAAACATTCAAGTAGAGATACACAGGATTTAAAAGCTAATGTACAGTTTGATTCATTACTACATTGCTTATAATACCTAAAATCTGGGAGAAAAACATTTTAATGCATGCAGAATATACCTGCTAAATAAATTACAGCAGATCAAAAGACTTTTTGAAACATTATAGACAGACACAAACACAATTGAATAGATTGTGAAAGCTCTAAATGCATGGTGTTCATTATCCAAATACCACCAAATATACTATTAAATGAAAAATACAATATATTAACTAACCTAAGGGCATGCTGGACCACATTTTATTTTAAAAATCATGAAGAATAAACATTTAATTTTCTTATTTAAAAAAATATTCTGGGAGGTTAAAGAGAAAGAAATGTAAGTGCTTATCTGGGGTAGTCGGACAAACTGATTTTTTTTTATCATGTGGTTGCATGATCTAGTTAAAATATAATTTAAAAGAAATAAAACTAAACCAAACAAGTGTGCATTACTGATTTCTTGCTGTAAGTCATTAGTTGGAGAATAACTGGAGGCTGATGCGCTAGCCCAAGACTCCTTTACAGGTTCATTTGCATTACAGTGCTGGCCAGAGGGTGTTTTTGTCTTTTCCTCTTTCTTGACCATTTTTCCCAGGAGCTCAGCTCATGTACAAGAATTTAGACTTCTTCAGGCATAGTCACTATGGAAAGAAACAAACAACAGTTAACTAATTATTTTGAGCAAATATGAGTCTATTTTTTATTTCTTTAGCTTTAAGTCCATAGGATAATAATTCTCTAAAAACACTGAGTACCCTGCACAGGGAAAGAAAAATAATGTTCAAGCACTAACATAATACCCAACTAATAAGCTGAATTAATACTCCAAACAGAGAGATAGAATAGAGGTTTCTTAGTTGACTTCAGCTGTTATGACAAAATGTCATAAACAACAGTTTTTTTTTTTTTTCCTCACATTTCTGGAGGCCAGGAAGTTCACCATCTAAGATCTAGCAAAGGTAGTCTGGTGAGTGTCTTATGGCTGTGTCCCCCCACATGGTGAGCAAAGCTGAGAATTATCCAGCTCTGGAGCCTCTTTTATAAGGGCACTAGTCCTATTCATGAGTGTCCCATTTTTGTAGCCTCATCACTTCCCAAAGGCCCAACTGCTAAACACTGTCACACTGGTAATTAATTTTGATCATTAATTTTTGTGAGACACAAATACATAGACCATGGTGGAATGTGGGACATGTTAAATTTTCAAAGGTCACCAATAACTTCAAGTCTTCTTACTTCCTAGTCTCTGTAGGAGGGCAGAAGCTCTAATGGATAGGGACCCAGATCATAATTGTAAAACTGTCCTTTCAAGAAGACAAAGTTTACTTTTCCTTTGGGTAAGGTCAACTAGCCAGCCTCAGGGGTTTGAGGTCTCCTGCCTTGCTACCTTTTAAAAACTCTCCCTAGCTTTTTTGGATGGAATCAGGTTCAGATTCTTTTTATTCCCCATTGCAATAGTGTTTGAATAAAGTCTTCCTTGTCTTTTTAACTTTGTCAAAAATTTTGCTTTGACACAAACTGAAAGACTGCAATAAGTTCTGTAATGGAAAATATCAGCAATGAAAAAACACATACATAAATGTTGACTAAAACCCTTTATTAACTAATTGAGTCTTACTTATGTTAACATTTCACTTTCAAACATAAAGACTTGATCTTCCAAGATGTTTATGTCTAATAGTGTATGTGAAGCAAATATATCAAATTGGTAAAATATAATAAATTAGCTGTTTAAATAAATTTATTAAAAATAAAAAGATACACATCAATAAAACTTGCTTGAAACCATAATACAAATCAATCAGTCAATGACTGAAAAAATCTCAACTTTGAGTAGAGGAAGTCTTTAGATTGAGCACCTTCAGCTATTTTGGATATATTTCCTCAAGAATTTGTAGTTATTATTGCAAGAGGTTCTGACTTATACTAGGTGCAATTTATTTAATAATAATAATGCAGTAGTTCTTCACTTTGGCCATTTTTTACAATTCTTTTAACACAAATCATTAGCAAACCTTGTAGGATTGACAGCCTTTATAGAAAGGGCTGAGTTTCAAAATTTTTTACAAAAAAATTGATAAAATAAAAATATCTGGCTCATAACTGAATATCAGAATATTGGCTGTTAATTATTAATTCTATTTGTCTTTTAGGTTTAAATAATTGACTTGTACAATCTCTTGATGCAGACATCAAAATAGAGGTTACAGAAAGCAGTATGTTTTAACAAACCTACAAGAAGAGAAAAAATATTATTAAAATAAAGTAGATAGCAAGCATCCGTTTTTCAACAGGGAAATGATTAGCCAGAAAGATCTGCCTGGTCTATGTTGACTATTTTTGTTATTTGGCCTCCAGGTTTAGTGGCCTTTCCATCTACTCATTCCTTTCTTGCCTAGAGCTTCCTTTGAGTACATTAGAATGGGTAAATCCTTCTTTATAGCATTTAATATAATGTTGCAGACATTTTTGTCTTTTTTGTTTATAGTATCATAAAAATCATAATTTAAGTAGAGAATATTTATTGTGTCTTTCATTACCCATAGCTTTCTATGCATTTTCCTCTTCTCTTCTTTTTTGAAATAGGAGTCTTGCTATGATGCTTTCCTTCCTCAGTGTCCTAGGTACCTGACACTACAAATATGAGCCACCATACCTGGTTTATCCATCCTTGTAATTATACTGAACTATCTGAGGTGTGATTTCTTTCAATATACTTTGCCAAATGTTTTACAAAGCTATCAATTTCTTAAAGAATAATTTCTCTGTATCTCACATTATAATTATTCTAATGGGAATGGTTCATGAGGATAAAAGAGAAGCTTCCAGAACACTAGCTAGAAAAAAAAATCACTCAAGAAAAGTAGCCACAGTATGTTGAAGGTTTACTATGTGTTAGAAAATTTGCTTAAGCTTTAAATTATACAATTTCAATTTTTATAATCTTGTGAGCACCTATCATGTGATGTAAGTATTACTGTTCCTCAGGTAAGAAAGTTAAATAAGTACCAGAAACAATACCCATTATACAATACGAATTCCTTATTCTATGATGTTCCATGAAACAATACAGTCACCACTGTGGCTACTATCACAGTGGAATATGCCCCTACTTTGTGATAGCCATGGTGTATAAAACATCATCAAGTACTTAGAGTCTACGTTCAAAATTGCAAGTATAATAAAATTATTCAAAATACATCAATTTTATATATATCAATTTTAGAACACATTCTATACATCAAATGCTCTAAAACAAGGTGAGACCCCTATCATCAAGGAATAAATACAACATATTGAAAGTTAATTAAAAATATTATGCTTATTTCGACTCATATACCTGGTTTTATATATATATATATTTTTTTCACACATAAACACACATCAGAATACTGGAGATATATATATATATATATATATATATATATATATATATATATATATAAATTATAGAGTGGGTTGGCACATCCAATATGTGTTAAATTTGAGGGTTAGCCTTTTTTTTAAAAAAAAATATTGTTCACTAGGATCACTCTAGTTCTGGTGCTTGCACTGAACCTATATTATAGTTTTCTGGAGATTATTTCTCTTAGTTGAAATATTATATTGGAAATGAAAATAATATAAAGTTTAAAATTTAATATTATGTGTCTTTTTATAAATATTTTCATTGGAATATTACCATTTTGTATTTGCTCTATTTTCCTAATGTTCTGCAATAAATTTGTATGACTTTTTTAATTAGGAAAAATACACATTAATACATATTAGCTAACATATGCTCATGTTTATACCTGTTAGATGAGGCAAAATTACTGAAAATCAGAATATAAAATGAGTTTTTTACTTGGGTAACCTAAAAAGTGACTATTGGAAAGCGAAGTTAATTTAGTGATTGTCCATATTTTATGTTCTCAATTTATCTTTGAACTTGAATATACAGAGTGGCAGTAAATCTGTACTATTATTCATGCTGAGAAGGTCTTTATCTGTATTCAGCATCATAGGAATATTCACAGAGTTCTAAGAACCTGTGAAATAAAAAAAAATCACTAAATGAACAATGAATAATGCATTCCAGTTGTGAACATGTGTCTTGAAATTAAATTATGTCATGTATGGGTAATGCAGAATGAAATGTTGAGTATGAATGAATTTAGAGTATCCTTGTGACTGATCTCAATTATTTTGAATTAAGAAATATTTCCTACAAACCTGACTTTTTGCAGAAGCCTTCTCCATAGAATCATGTTTCACTTACATCCTACAGCTAAGAAAAATGCAATGTTTTCTGGTGTGCTACACAGATTTTAGTGTACTTTATGATGTACAGACAGAAGTTACGTAGTCATTAAAATAGACTCATAAATTAATAGAGTTTTGAAAGTGATTTCTAAGCCCAAAGTGTCTTAGAGATCATTTAATCAAACACTCATTTATTTGATCATGGAACAGAGACAAAAATGATAAGAATCTTTCCCCAGATCTCACAGCAAAGTAACACTGATATCAAACATCAAGCACTATTCCTGCTCCCCTCTCAGTCCCTACACTGTACTGAGAACACTTTCTTAAATGACGCAGATACTCAGTGGAAGAATAAAATCATACAGACTATCTTTCAATTTTTATTTAAAAATAAAAAATTAATTTAAGGAAAGTTAAAAATTAAAATAATAGCTAGAAAAATATGAAAACAAAAACATGCCTGGTATGGAATTATTAGAATTGGTTTTATATAATTTAAAATATATTATCATATATGTGTGTGTATTTAATTTACATTTAATTTATTCCCAACTTCAGTTTTCTAGTTGTGACCTGGAACTAAACTTGAAATTCATCAATCAATAAAAGTATAAGGAAAGGAAAAAAATCCTCACAATTGCTAGTAATATTGAGAAGTGCAGAATGATCAATATAGGACCAGATATCTTCATTCAGAGACTTGGCCAAAGTCTAGCATGGCTTCTAGCAGCTTGTGTGCATAGCCCCAGAATGACTCCAGTCACACTTTCTCTGCTGAGAGAGTTTAATGTTGCCAGAAAATATGGACTATTTATAGTTAAAATTTTTAAACCTTGAAAATAGGCCCCTAAACCTCACTTCAGAGCACTTACCTCAGTAATCTTGCAATTATATATCCCTTCTTTGACATCAGTGTATAAACTTATCCCTGAAGACTGTTTACTGATGGACCTGGCAAACAACTTTTTGAAGTGCAGATATTTAGGAAGATGACTCTCTCATCCTGGTCATTACAGGATGGATAAGGGTCAAATATCTGTGGGCACCTTACTTGGGCTTTTACTACTGCTTCCTGTCATAAACACCCAAGTTTGTTTCTTCTCCCAATAACCACTGATGAACAAATCAAGGTGGACTAGCCACATGGGCGTAAATTCCTTCCACCTGCTGGGACCTATCCCTTAACATTTCCCAATTTATCGTAAGTGCTTAATATTTCAGGGTTTGATTTCAGACCATGAAGTACTCTTTCCCCTACTGCAATAGTACCACTGAGTAAAATCTGTCTTTATTACTTTAATTATATCCAGAATTGTATTTCTTTGAAGATTTGGGTGACCTCTTGACAGATCAAGAGTCAGTGAGTGAGCCCACCTCATTTAATTAACCAGAGAGAGTCTCAAGGCCTATACTGAAATAAAACAACGCATAGTTGAACATCTTGTCTCAACCACTGTGTCCTCATTCCATAATAGATTTTGAGATTAAATATTTCAAATGTAAACATTCCACCTTCAGCATAGGTGGAAAAATTTTTGATGCTGAAGATAGAATGGTTGACTTCCTGATCCTGTCCAAAAAGTTTTAGTGAGAGCCTGCATCCCTACTAACCTTCATGTTGACTTTACACACTAAGTTTTCAAGGCTATGTGGGCTAAGTATGTGAACTCTTTGTTATAAATGATTGGGATTCCAGGAAACTGTAGTTAACTAAAGTGTACTACATCTCCAATAACACCACCAAAGTGTAACTAGAGCTCCAATAACATTAAAATTCAGAATAAAAATAATTTTTACAAATATGCAAGTTAACTTTGAATACTAGATGTCTATACTTTTATCTTTATTATAATGTTATTGTATACATGAAAAATACTAAGTATTGGGGGTTGGTATTTTGCATACAGAGCTATTAAATGCTGATATATTATTTCTATGATTACATAAAGCTTTTTCATTTAATTAAAGTTGACCTATCTTAAAAGACATTTTTATATTTACTATATTTATAAATGTAGCTTTTAATATATGCCATATTTAAAGAAATAATACATTACTTGTAAAATTTAGTTTTAACATAAATTTAGATATTTACAATTTTGTCACTAAGCTTTCAGAGACACATGGACACTATGAACATATCAAATTTTTTAAGTAAAAGTGAGCACCTGGTAAAATTTGGGAGTTTTAAATACATATAAATCCAATAACAAGTAGGCTTCCTAACACTGCAGTCTCAGAAATGTAATTCACTTAACTACTATCAAATAAAAAGTCTTATTTAAAAAATTAAATCTGATTGCATTGTCTACATTTTTGGTAGAAATTAATTCACACAGATGTATTTTCTATAATAGGAATAAGGAATTATGAATTTTGTTTAGTATTATTTTTATTTTTGACAAGTACACTTGTTGAACTCCAAGGTTACACCGGGAAAACAAGTACTAGCAGAAAGACAGTGCTAAGATTTAAGAGAAACCATGTGAACCCAGTACAAGAAGGAGCCCAAGACAAACTGAAACCACTTGATAATTCTCTACTGTAAAGGCTTACATACAAATCTGGCCTTATAATTTATACTAAGCAATATAAACATTATGTCTAAGAATTCTGTGGGGATCATGGTAATTTCACACGTTTAATATTTCTTGAGTGCCTATGGGATTCAAATTCCTGTGTTTGTGAAAAGGTGTTATTAAAGGAGTTAAAATATTTATACAAATAAGTAGAATGAAGGAGTCATACTGTATGAGTGTCACGATAACTGAATACCACAAACTGGGCAATTTTTGAAGAATAGAGGTTATTTGACCCCTGAATACAGAGGCTGAGAAGTTCAAAACATGGTACCAGCATCTGCTTGGCATTTGGCAAGGAACTCTTTGCCGCATTATAACACAGTGCAGGGCTGATTGGGCTAGCAGAGAAGAAGCATGTCAGACAGAGCTCATTTTTATAATAAGGTCACTCCTTCAATAACCCACTAATATTTTGGCAAATTTCTTCATAAATGAGAATAATCTATTTATGAGATCTACTCCAAAATCTGACCTTCCAATAACATTGACATATGAATTTGTGATTTAAGTTTCCAACACGTAAAATTTTGGGGAAATAAACATAGCAGTGAGTCATTAATTTTCTTAATTTTATTTGTTAGTTTAGCCATTTTCTTTCGACCACATAGAACATACAAAAATGTTGGAAAAATCTTGGAAAAGAGTTTTGATGAATAGGATAAGTCATTGCCTATTCTTAGCAAGAGCTGTGGAAGAGGTACATTTTACACATCCTGTAAATGTGGTGATTTTGATGTAAAGGTTCTTAAGAATCTGATTTGAAAAATCAATAAAATATGAAAGCAATACCATGACACAAACAAAAAGGGTTCCCCCAAGATGACATTCTGGTGTATGCATCTTCAGAAGTGAAATCTTAAAGTCTGATTCCATTCTCAGTCTGATGGATGACTTTGGGTATCATGTGAACATTACTTATTGATATGGAGTATCTGAAAAAATGATCTAATATGCATGATATTTATACCTTCTGTTTTTTTTTCAAATAAAAATACTAAAGACATTTGTAAAATAAAATAAAAAGACATTTGAGAGAAAAGGAAGCGGATACTTACATGCCACATGCCTTCTTAAGTTTGTGGACATCCATCACATTCTACCATATGTAGTACAGAAATGGGTTCATCTTCCCTGAAAGCTGCAACTTAAGGAGGAATGAGTCTATAATGTAGCAGGCTGTGGATCCGTTACATGGAAACCAGGTATACAGAAAATGTTATCACTCAAGGGACACAAGTTGCTAGCACAACTTTGTTTAAGATACTTAAGAAAATATTGAAGTGATGCAAAGGTTTTAGGAAAGCTCCCAGTGTGCCTCCATAGAAATAATCATATTCAGAAGAGTAGAACTTAAAGAAGACAGTAAGTTCATGAGTTTAAGGAGGAAAGCTTTGGAAGATATTCAAATCTTAGAAAGACCAAATAATAAAGAGGCCATTTCATGAATAACTTGCCTCAAAACACAGATCTGGACAGTGGAAACGAGCATACTGCCAAACTAAAATTTTCATGTGCATTTTGAATAAAAGTTTGACTGAACCAAAGATGGCTTTCAGATTTATATAGCTTTTTAAGACTAAAACAGAGGCAAAAGCTGGATGAGCATTTATTCAATTAAAAACGATATTTATGTACAGAACCAGCATGCCCTAAAAATAATCACAGCAAATTAACATTTAATGATTTAAATCAAGGGATGGGGTATAAATAGAAAAATGTGCATTTGATTATTAAAATGGAGTATATTAAGTGGAATTTGTTATTTTATACTGAATTATGTTATTTGTAGTATTTTCTATTTTAAATTGAATCACAGCATCAAGAAAACTGAAATTATGAATAAAAATATTCAGGAAATCAAAGCCATTTTTTGATAGGAGTCCAAAAGTATAGAACAAATAAAAGTAGTTACAATGGGATGGAATGCTGATGTAATTAAAATCTTGAAACATGGACATAAAGTATGGATAAATCTTATTTCACTTGGGTTCAGTTTATAATACACAGTGCATAATATGTTCATCCCCTCTCCCTCTCTCTCTCAATCTCTCTTGTTATATAACATGTATAAGTTTTGTAAGCCAATATATGTATTTAATATCACATGTATGGGTGTGTATATATGTACATATACATGCATATACATACATATGTATATATAGACACACATACACATATATATTGTGAAGTGTAATGTGTTACTTAAATGTTATAGATATTAGAAATTAAGAGGAATAAAGGAATTTGTGTTTGCCTATCTTATAACTAACAGGTGACCTATAATTATTCAGAGAACATCCACAAAGGACACAAACATAATTACCTGTATGTAAAAATGGAATAAGATGGGATCACTAGCCATATAACAACAAAAAATATTCATTATACTATATTTTATAAGGTGACAGAATTTTGAGGAAAATACATTATTGAAAGCATTATTAATTGTTCTTTAGGAATTTAGAAAATAATTGATTTTTAACTATAGATCCTCTGAAATATCAAATTCCTAAATATTCAATAGATTTTCAAGAGCCAAGCCACTTGAGTGAGAGAACAAACAGGAAACAACATATTAAATTATTATTCTGAAGGACTAACTTAAACTCAATAAGGAATCTGGAAGGCACTATACAGAGGACATTTGAGAATGATAAAAAGTAGTTCCCTAATGAATATGTTAATATATCATGTTTTTGTTTTATAGTAATATCAATTAAAAGTAAAAAAGCTCACAATATCTTGAGTCTTAGACCTGGATTTAGAAAAGTGATTATTAACCAAGCTGTCATTTCTGAATACCTACATGTGAGCTGCTAAATTTTTTTCTTCAGGCAAACTGCAAATTCTATGATTATTAAGGAGACTAATTAGATTTATGAAGGTGTAAAGTGCAGGTAAATGTGTATTATAGCTAGTAATTCCAAAGAAAAAATATGCCATAAAATAATTAGGGGGATGGATTTATCTTAAACAATGAAAAAAAATTAAAATGTACTACCACTGTGGCAGAAAACTCTTTGAAAACAGGCAGAATTTCAGTAACAAAAAATTTAAAAAATAGCAAAGTAAAATAAAAACATAATTGAATTTAATTCTATTCTAAAGAAAAAGAAAATAAGTCTTGCATGACAAAACATTTAGATACACTTCAAAATCAAAATATTTAAAATAGAGTTTAAGATATTATTTCAAAAGTTTGGAAAATTTATTTTCAACTAGTATTTTTATGTAAGTTTTCTTAAATTATTTTTGAATAGCTGAATGGTAATCATAAAGGAGTTATTTGGTTTTGTAGAATGATACAGAAGGGATGGATTTATTAAAGGAGATTTTCTCTCTTTCATGATCTTGGAGAGAAAAAGTATATGGGATGATAGGTGTATGTTATATGCATATGTGAAACTTTTCTTTTTACTAAGTTTTTACTGGAGGATATTGAATAGGCCTATGGCATTATATACGTGTAATTTTTAGAAGAGTTATTAGCCAGAGAGAAGCATATTAAATGATAATTTCAGAATTAAAAAACAAAATTACTCACATCCTGAAGTCCTGTAATCATAGTTTATTTGTTAATGTTCTATCTTGTCAAATTATTTAAACTGTCCATCGTATTTAGATAATCTGTGTGGCTATGTTGTAAAGATAGCATAAAAAAAAGGACAATACCCTATATTTATAGGGCATACCCTATAAATTTTACATTCTTATTCAAGTATCACATTTTGTTTTATGGAGGAGGAAAATATTTAGATGGAATTTGAAAAGTTAGTTATAGGAACCCTATCAATAGAACTTGATGATTGAGTAGATGAGGCTGGGTGATGGTGGAGAAGGGGGAAGAAGATAAAAAAGAATGTTACCAGATTTATACCTAAATGTGAAATGAAGATCTATGGTTCATATAATTGCTTCATGATCCCTGACTATTAAATGAAATGTAATCCATTCCAAGATCATATACCAAAGTAAATTAAACTGTTGTTTCCATCAATATGGTGAAGAAACTGTTATCATCTGACATGGCCTGGGTATAATTGGAGAATTTCAGCAAGCAGCTTCTCAGAAGGAGAAAAGAAAATAAAGGAATTTGAATTGCTCTATTTAGAGTGAGAAGTGATTTGGTGGGTCAGAGTGGATCCTGTACCTCATTTGACTTGCTTACACAATCTCTATTTACACTGGCATAGTCATTAAGATTTTTTTTCTATTTACCTTTATTTTCCTTCAGTAATGTTGGTCACATTAAGTTTGTTTTTCTTTTTTAAGGAAATTATGAAGCAGTCTCACATGTCTTAAGCATAAATCTGAACGGACACTGAGACCTCTAAACTTAAAAGTGGTAATAAACATGAAGAAGATGAAATGCTGAAAGACTAGCTAAAGGTAAAGTTTTGCTTGGTAGTGAGGACTACTTCTGGTTTCAAAACTATGAAATACCAGGACAGTGATAAAAGAAAACTTGGCAATAGGGCTGAAGAGGGGGTGAAGGGCGGAACAGTGCTCAGAGAAGGAGCACTGAAACCCAGTGCCTTTGAAGATTTCCCTGTTATCTTTACAATACTAACTTGCATTTACTATAATATTGTGATTACTAAGGTAAGCCATCGAAATATTATCATATTTTTAAAATACTTATGTATAAAGTTATGGGACTATGGCTATAAAAAATGTAGACACACAATGAGAATAATAGCAAAGTTTGAACTTCATTCTTAAATGCAAAAAAGCATGCAATTATGTAAATCTAAATATAGAATTTTTATTTAATAAATCTATCATAAAAAGAAAACATCTTGAAAATAAAACGTTATTTTCAAGATCATATGAATGTGTTAAACATAATACTTACATCTAAAATTGAACAGATTATCGTTTTAAAATGCTGAATCTAAGGAAATAAGATAATTGTGATCCACTTAAAATAATTAGAGATATTAAATTATTAAGATCACTTATTAAGATATAAGTGTATTGATTCAACCCATTTTAAAGTTGGCAATTTCCTCAGGTAAAATATCAGTTACTTTAAAACTAAATATTTGACACAAAATATACATAGGGATAAGAAAGATCTTGACGAGCCAGCCATAGGCTGTGTGTGTGTGTGTGAATATGAACATGAGTTCCTGAGTGGACTGGACTGCCCTGGCCTCTCTATATGGGCTGTGCACCTCTGTGTCCTTTTTGCTCATTCTGCCTTTTGATCCCACACAGCACCTGAAATGGGTGTGGTCTTCCAAGATGTCAGTCAGTGTGTTGACACAAGACTTCAGGAAGCTGGATTCAATCCCCTTAAACCTGACCCCTCTCTTGGGGGGGAACTTTCTCAAGTGTCTTCCCCTCAATAAAAAGGGGCTTCAGAACGTCTTCCCTCTCTTTTTTGTCTGCCTGCTTTGTGGAAGCTGGAGCAGAGGAGCCATGGCTGAAGAATCCCAGAAAAAGGTTATTTTCTCTGTCTTGGTGTGATTATTTCATACCAACCCAAATTCACTTGGAGTGACCCTGAATGGCTTAGGTGCTTGTTGCAGCAAAAGATGTTTTGTGATGTAAATAGAAATAGATATAAAATACATAATTGAAGAAAGCAAGAAGTCTATTTATGGAAATGTGACAGAAGAAATATTAAAAATAATCTAATTGGATAACCAAAGCCAACTATTTTCTGATTGACTATTCTAAATTTTTAAAAGTATCATGTAGATTATTTTCCTATATGAAATGAATGAACACTTGATAATTTCTTGGTGGTTTGTTCTACTTTGCTTGAATAGAAAAGTAAATACAAATATGAAGACTCTATGTGAAATAGCAAGGCAATTCTATTCCTGGTTAGATATTTCCATATGTATTTAGTTGCAGAATATTATCAGCATTAGCTTAGGGACAAAATACATATTTTATGACATAGGATATAAAAGAAAAATAATGCTCAAGTTTGGGAATATTCTAATTTTGCCACAGTGGAGGATTCTCCACTGGGGTAAAAAGATATGTTTATGTGGCAGAATCATTTAAATATATGAACCATATATCAGGCATAAATGGTATATTTTCTTATGTGCATTGAAATTCAAACTGTGGGTAGACAATATTTTGGTGATGATAACTGTTATGACAGAAATGACAGTTATTTTTATTGCCTTCATGAAGACCTCAGCATTGCTCAGTATTGCAGCAGCAGCACATCATTTTAAGTTGCATCTGGTGACCAGAATAAAATACACATGACAATTTTCTACCTTCAGGCTTCATGAACCAACAAGCAGGAGAGTTCCACAGTCCAGTATGCCTTCTCAAAATTGTTTACCTATGACCAAAATTCCTCACATGTAATTCTTTACAATATTCACAGAAAAATAAAGTTTATGTTATTAATAACTTGAGAGGTATTATAATTTTTGAAAGTCTATAAGCAAGCAGAAATATATATATATATATAAATATAATTGCACATAGTTATAAATATATGGTTATAGCTATAAATATAATAATATCCATATACATGAAGACCTCAGCATTGCTCAGTATTGCAGCAGCAGCACATCATTTTAAGTTGCATAATAATATCCATATACATGTGTGTGTGTATATATATACACACACACATGTATATGGATATTATTATATTTATAGCTATAACCATATATTTATAACTATGTGCAATTACATTTTAGTTATGTTTATGGATATATGACCTGCTGCAAGAAATCTTTTTTATTTTGTTGTATCAAAAATTCTTTTTTCAAAATATTTATTTTTTTAGTTATTGGTGAACATAATGTCTTTATTTTACTTTATGTGGTGCTGAGGATCGAACCCAGTGCCTCACACATGCTAGGGGAGCGCTCACCTTCTGAGCCACAGCTCAAGCCCTCAAAAATTCTTAAACTTCATTTGAAGATGTATTTCATTTATACTTCCCCATAAGTAAAATCCTTTAAGGTTGATGAAACAACCTTGAACTTGAGGTCAAAATTAGCCAAGGCTGCCCTGTATGGGGAAAGATAATATGCATCAGGAAGATCATATGCATCATATATTCGGAAGCTCATGACACTACAGTGGCCTAGAAACTCTACCTTACTCCTTGTTATAGTATTCTGCACATAGTCATTGCTCAATGAATTTAATCAAAGTAATACAACTTGTAATAATTAGTTTACTTAGTCTTTTAATTTAAAGGATTATATTCAGGACAGGACTCTAGCTAAATCATTTTTCTTTCAACAAAATAATATTAAGCATGAACATAGGTCCTACCAAAGATGTTGAAATAAATTTAGTAGATAAATTTATCTCAGTAAAAATTATATATATATATATATATATATATATATATATATATAGAGAGAGAGAGAGAGAGAGAGAGAGAGAGAGAGAGATTGCATCGTTAGTTCTACAAATTATGGAAGCTACATAAAGTATCTATTTTTTGGATTGATCACTTATTTATAAAGGCCTTCTATCATTTGACATGAGGCTCCAGGATTGCACTTTGCCTGGCATATAGAACAACAATGGGACTATGTCTTCTATGTGGAATTGGGTTATATTAGGAAGGCATCTTGGACAATAACATTATTCAAATTTGTCAATACTACATTCCTTTTTGCTTACTTAACTTGGCAAATCAGCCCCCTTTATACTTCTTCAGTGAATCATTTGGACAATTGAAGAATGCTAGCTATGGTCATGTAACTATCCTTAAATATAAGCGTAAGTATTTGTCTGTGTATGTCTGTTAGGAGAAAATAATTCTGTTCCCTGAATATTAATGCTTTCACTTCAAAAATAGAAAGCATTTTAGATTTATGTTTTCATTTCATAAAGATATGTTATATACATCATTCTTATTTACAAGAGGTTTTGCTGAGAGTTCAGCCTGCACTCTTCTCCTGGCTAAACTGAATAGATGTTGATGAATAAAGAATCCAAAGACATTAGCTTCAGGGCAACTGAGATCAATCTCATTACACAATATTGTTAAGGAAGATGCTAGTTTTAACAGGGAGGCAATTATATGTGACATACAGTAGGTAAAAGGTTAAATATATATTGTAAATTTAAAAAAATAAAATTGTTTCAAATTAAAATAGATTCATAAGATAATATGTGGTGACATGGATTTAAAAAGGAAAAAAAAAGAAAATTTTACAAGCAATTTGTGCTTTGGTTTAATTCATTTTACCATATTGAACTTCTAAGATGGAATAAGCAGTAGTTTTAGTGAATTTAAAGTAAAATATTAACTGTATTACATACAGCATTCTTGCTGAAGATTAAACTTCATTGCTTCCATTCTGTATATATAGATCTGAAGGATATGAAATTAGCATCATTCTTATCATAACACATAACATGATTATGATAGAATATATAATGTTTTCTGGATAGTCAGAAGCAATGTTAAATAGCCTAAAACATTGAGACTTTATAAGAATATGTATGTTTTATTAAGTTGTTAAATTGTGATGTGTATAATTAAATAGGCAAATTATTTATTGAATATCAACAAAAGATTTTTATCAAACGTATCCAGATTACCTATTTATGTTGTTTAGGTTTGGAGTCACCAGACTGAATAGAAACTAATTATCTCCCAGTTTTACTTTGAATTAGTTTCAACATAGTTTGAAAATGTGACTGTATCTCCATAATAATGAAATGTATTTTGAAACAAAATGCAATGAAATTCATGTTACAATATATTGTTTAAATATAATACATCAGTATGTAAAATAATGGATAAAACTTGAAAAATGAAAAAAATAGTGAATTATGATGTAATATATATTGTTTAGAAACTGATACTATATTAAGGATATCTTAATTTTGGAATGTTTGGATGTTTTTAAAATAAATAATGGTATTTAGAGGCTTTTTTTTCTGGAGATAGGCACCTCACATCTTTTTACCTCCTTGATTGTATTTAAACCTTTGCATCACACCTGCTTTTAGCACCTGGCATTGGTTTCTTTAGAAAATATAACTACCTATCATTTCAAACAAGCAAAAATAAATGATTTATTAAGCATAGTAAAATTGTATTCTGTATCTAGATTCATCATAAAATTATAGGTATGTCAATACCGATTTGATGTTGTAAGTTGAAAGGTTTAAATGCCATAAGATATTTTCTTGATGTTAAGAAAGAATAAGTATCCAGGTGTGGTGATATATTCAGTTGATGTTTCTGCAGAGGTAATTAAAGGCTTATCAAATTATGTCAAAGATTTAATCATATGTTGGGTCACAAAAGCTAATCTAAATCTGTCCTCAAGGAAGTTTGTTAAAGTCAGTTTGAATGTGAACTAGTATTCAAAACTGAAGACTGCCATCTGGTTGAGTTCTATCACCATATTCCTTAAGTTCATCAGATTTTTCTTTATCTAAACCAGCATTTGATAGAAGTACATATTTTATGTCATTGCAGTGTGGATAAATTCATATTTGCTAACCCATCAGCTACTTCTATTAGACACAAGTTTATTTCCAGTCTAATCATGTACTGTTTTGCTTTTCTTTGAGTTGCAGAATGAAAATGTACAGTTCTGTTTTGTTTTGATACTTCTGATAGAAGTTGTTATAGAGGGAGAAAATATATTAGTGGTAAGCAAATTAGATTCATTTGAAATATAATTCATATTAAAACATTAATTTAGATTATATTTTTAAAATATTGAATTAGTTTTATTGCCAAAAAAATAGCTGATAGTTCATCTTGACACAGCTTTTTGAAAGCTGTCTGACAAGAGGAATGATGTGTAAGAAGTTCTGTTACAAGGTAAAAGGTACTCAAGTAATTTGTGCTCATAAAGGAATTAGACAAAGTGGCATTCAATGCAATCTTAAAGATGCTTATGTTATGACAAAGATAGATTATTCAGAGTATTATGGTAAAACTCAACTTATCACAATTTTTATTGTTAGGTACAAAAATATATGTTCTTTGTGGGGTGGTAAATCTCAGTGATATGTTAGATGTTTAACATACAATGAGGCCTTAAGTTTAATCCACAGCCCTATGTAAAAATGTACACAGATTGGGCTGGGGATGTGGCTCAAGCGGTAGTGGTCTCGCCTGGCATGCGTGCGGCCCAGGTTCGATCCTCAGCACCACATACCAACCAAGATGTTGTGTCTGCCGAAAACTAAAAAATAAATATTAAAAATTCTCTCTCTCTCTCTCTCTCTCTCTCTTAAAAAAAATGTACACAGACACAATCACATGCACAAACACAAATACACACACAAGTACTTTTTTCTGAATTTAAAATTTAGATTTATATATTTAGCATCACGTGGCTAAACACATATAATTAGTTATATTATAGCATAATTAGTTAACAGAATAGTAATAACATAAGGATCTGAAACTAAAAAGAGGAGATAAAGTCAATGAATTTTTACTTTCAGGAGATTTGACAGTGAGTGGATTTTTACTTGGATCTTCCACACTATTTAGCATTACTGTTATCTGTAATAATACCCTAAAGGCAAATTATTACATGAAGGTTGATCAACTTGGATTTTAATCCTATTCAGAGATCTATTATCAATAATATGTGAGGAAAAGGTAAATGAATATACATATTTTTGCCCTTCGTTTTTACTCAAACAAAATGAAGTAATCTGTGAGATTTGGGAACACTATGCTATTCCATTTAAAGTTTTAAAACATAAGGATATTAAATGCTCTTTGAAGCAATTCAGTAAGTGATTGAAATGTACTTCAAAAGGGCAAATGAAGATAAATACACAAAGGAAGAAATATTTTGTCAATATTATCTTGATGCTTAATAAGAAATCATTAATATTCTAATCTTTTAAAAGCCGATATCTCATCAACTTTTATGATGCTCCAATTTATATTCATTCTAATAGCAAAGTACCACTTTGAGGCTGTATCTTGAATACAGCCTCCACTGGGGAGTTACACTGGACTTATCTGAATTACACCTGAGCAGCTTAGAGACCTCCCCTAGATAAGCAACTCTAACAGCTTGCAGAGCTTCTACACAAAATAAAATAAAATATCCAGAGAGCTGTAAAGAAGCAGAATGCTGTAAGTCTCTGAAATTCTTCCTATTTCTGTTTTATTTATACTGTTTATAAAAGTAAATTACTTGTTTGAAGTACTACTCTTGAAGCTGCCTGGATCTCTATGGGGAAGTACTCCTGTGAATCCTGCTTTATTGGAAGTGGTTGATCTTTAGCTCCAGGGATGAGATCTGCGAGGTTGAAAAGCTTTGCTTTCTAAGAGGAGAGTCAATCTGATTTGAGAATAGAGAGACCCTCTACTAAGAACCAAACCTGTTGGAAATTACTTCTTTTAAACTGACTCCCTGACTCTGAATAGTGTACCCAGGGCAAGTGTATTTCTGTAAATAGCTAGGTAATGCTGTCCTTTATGTTTCAGCTCCAAAGAACAATTCCAAAGTAACATCTAACTGGAGTTGAGAATCCTTTTATCATCAGAAAAAAATGTTGACTATTACTTTTTTCTTTTCTTTCTTTTATTTCACTGACAGATTTGTGAAGAAACAAAAAAAATTTTTTCTCCTTTTTAATTTGGGTAAATTATTTTAACACAGGAGAATAATTATTTCTACATTGACAAAAACTTGCCAAAATCTATTTATCTTATATGATAAGAATACATATCATATTTTCTAATCAGCACATTATTTTTGAGACATCAGAAACACTGAATTATTTTCTCCTAGCTAGCTTAAGTCATTGTATGTCATTTATAACATTGAAGCAGTAATTTTTCCCAAGGGAAAAAATATAAACACTAGAAACTTAGTGTCATGAGTCACAATCTCATATTAAGAAGTAAGAAGAAAAGTAATAAGAGAGAGTAACTAACCTTATTCATATTCCCTGTTGGTTTCCCTTTCTCTCTGGTATACAGGAGAGAGATAAATAGGTAGGTAGGTAGCCACATAGATAAATATATAAATAATCAAAGTAAAATATGTACATACCATATATATTCACAAATTCTCTAACATTTACACTATGAATACCTAGAAGAATCCCCAAACACTTTAACTGTTCCAGGTACAAATAAGTTAATGTCATCTCCCAAATCAATCATTCATTTGACTGAGATTTTGAAGCTGACATTTGGAAAGGCAAAATTATCTTGACTATGACTAAATTTCTCAATATTGTCATTTCTTTCTTTTATGCAACTTGTTTTCTCTCACGTAGATTCATTAAGAATTTACCAGATGGATGCAAAATAAAAAAAGACATTGAAAGATATCATGATAATTCAGATTTTCATTATTCCTAGAAAATATATTTAAACTTTTCTTATGAATACTGTTCATGACATTATATTACTGTTTAAAGGACTACTTTCAAAGCCATTTTTTTTCTGTGAGGAAGGACTTCCGTGAATCTTTTAGGGGGCATGTTTGTGCTTTAGCTGTAGAGATGTCAGTTAGAGGTGGCCTTAAACCAAAGAGACAAGGGCAGGTCAAGCTTTTCATATGGGAAACACAAAGGAAACGACAGTGTGATAGATTTTTATCAGCCAAACATTCTGCACTGCTATGTGTCACCTTCAGTGCCACCTGTGAATGCTGCACATATGCATACAGGGCAAGTGACCTAACTATTTTTGCTTATGCCCTCTCTTTTTCCTTATCTGTCCCTTTTCTTTACCAACTTCTAATTTCCTACCAATTGAATTTTAGTCTCTTCTAATCTTAGTAAAATTTAAGGCACTCTGTGAATCCTTTCACCACTAATTCAAAGACTCAGGTCTTCCTGAATTTCTGTATAACAACTTTTAAATTTTATTTCTTACATCTATAAATATGTATAGATAAACATATTTTAAACAATTTTGCTAATATAAACCTTTTCTACTCAATATTACTATTGTGTTTAATAGAGATTGTGGCCAAGCTTTCCTTAATAACAAGGATTCTGAAAATAAAGGGTTCAAGTCTGATTTGGGCATATAGCACTTACTACCAACGATGGGGAAACATATTATCTATTCTCTTATCTTTAATGTGAATCCAGCTGAGAAAAAATTGGATGCATTGATTTTTTTCTTTTAAGCAATATCTTTCCATTCAAATTTTTATATTCAATATAAAGTCAAATATCTGGCAGAGCATTTTCTAATATAATATCTCAGTTGGAATTTGATCTATGCTACAGGATGATTTTGAATTCTTTAGGGATTGTTTCATTTCCTTCCTTTAAATATTGTTAAAAATTGTATCAAAATACCTTAATGTATTTTAAGATATACATGCCTCTGAGAAATGTGAAACCTGAGTTTAATATGTTATACAGCAAAATAATAAAAGCAATAAGAACTTAGATGTAGAAATTTCTATATAAATGATAATTCTTTAAAATAAATCTAACACAAGAATTTGTTGAAGAGAAATAATAATTAGGTACTAATATTAAAAGGTTGCACTCAGCTTTTCACAATCTATTAAAATGACTTTAATAAGTTATTTATTTCTAAATAATTATTTAGGACCTTTTATGATAAGCAGTGTATTTGGCTTCATATATATGATTACTACAAAGAAGGCTAAATGTCTCAGATATTTACAAAATATATGAAATTTATCACATCCTCAAAAGATAGAGAAAATGTTTTCAGAGATTAAGTGTAAATACATTTTTCTTTTAATAATGTGAGTATAAGTAATTTAAGTATTAACTTTTCTAGAGTTACCGGAAATTATGTCTAACTACTAAAGAAACTCTTGACAGATTTACCATATTTTTATAAATATTTCCTTATAGTCCATCTATATGATGCCAGAGTTATACAGCTATGCCCTACAGCAGATCAGATTAAATGCATCAACCTCTTCCTATATCTTAGACTGTTATATTTTTTCTTTATATTTTTTCTCCCAAAGAACATAACAAATGTTCCTCTTTAAAATTAATTGGAAATTCAGTCTCTCCATGGAGATTTCCTTGACTTAAGAGGGTTAAAGAACTGAATGTATTTTCAACTTTGAAATTTAATATGGATTGTCATTATTTGCAACTGTAACCCTCACATGATGAAATAACAGGTTGGTTGAGTATGTTGTATAGTATATCCAGTTAAAACACAAGAGACTATTTGTTGATGATTGCAGAGAAACTGATTATAATCATGGTAAGTCACTGTTAACTCATATTCTTGCCATTCTAAATTACCATCAATTATCTACTCTAGTTTAATAAGTTAAAAGTTTAATTTTTAACAAACAGAAATTGATTAAAATATTCTTTTTAGAACTTAAAAATATTTTATGATTTTCAGGTTGTGCCCTAATAATTGTAATCCTATACTTTAAAGAATATATCTATTTTAAATTAATTATTCTCAGTTAAACTAATGAAAACATTTAGTTTTGTCAGTGAAAGCAAAAATGTACCCTCTTTAGATTGCAACAACACTGCTTTCCCTGAATCTAAGTACCCTATTAGAGATCTTCATTGTATCTCCTGAAATTTGTAATAAGCAGGCAATTCATCTTTAATGATAAACCAAGATGTATATGCCAGATACTATTAACAAGAAAAAAGTAGCATTTCAAATAGGTACAACTAGTTTCTAAATGAGAAACACTAGGGAGGTTTTCTCAGCTAAATCAAAAAATATGCAAATGGCCCCTTGCAACTTGTCTCATAAAATGGATAGTAAATGTCAGAATAACCTTGTACTTAGAGAAAAATTATAAAGGGATAATGAAGTTCCAGAGCAACTTATTTCTAAATATTTCAGAGTATATCAATATGTATTGTCTTAAAACTATCAATTACTCTTTAGCTGTTAGTGATACATACAGTACATTCATAAATAAGGGAACAAGTGATACATTAAATTAAGTGTAACTATATGTTTTTTCTTATTGTAAATAAGAATTTAAAATGTCAAGACATGAAAATGACTTTTGGAATCAACAAATGTGGCTAGTAGCATTGGTTTTGGCATTCATTAGCCATACTACCATGACACTAATATTTCAGCTATTGGACATCAATTTTCTTAAATAGAAAATGTGCATAATAGTGGTCAGTTTTCAAAACTGTGTGAGAATTAGATGTTATATATGAAAAAATAAATATATCTAGGTTTTAATAACTTTCTATCAAAAATATTCTTTAGTTATTAAAAATTTCAAGAATAAGTATATGTTAATGAGACCATTTTTAAAGGAGTAATATTAGAAAAACACAAAATGGATAAAAATAAAGATTATTATTTGCATGTACATAAGCATACATATGTTGAGCAATATATGGTTTAAATAGCATTTTGCATCATGGTGTTAGGTATAAAGAAAACCTGCAATCATTGTGAGAGCATATATATTTTTGAAAGGGATGGTAGACTCCAAGGAGTTTTCATTTAAATTAAGAAAACATTAAAATTCTTGTTTCATCTATCCGTGGTTATATAGAACACAATAAGATTTTAGTCGGAAGTAGTACTTCACAAAAGAAATCCACATCGTATGTAACATTCTTACACAAATGGACTAAAATATAAATACAGACTGTTGCACATTTAGGAAAATACACACCATTTTGTGGAGTGGTAAAATGGGAAATCCAATGATTATAAACTGGGTGAGCAAAGCATTCTCTCAGGAGCTCCTGTGTGCCCCACTGTCTCACCATCACCTTAATGTAACCTACAGATATTCAAGTAGCTACTGAAATCCAGCGAGTATGTCTTCCTATATATATCTATCCACATTCATCCACTTTAGGTTCAGTCAGAGGCAAAATATGATACACAGGAATTATATTATCTGAAGACAGTAAATAGCCATGCTGAGAGCTAAGGATTAATGTAAGCCCATTTGCACATGTGTGGGTGGAATGCTGTGGTAGGAGATCTTTATATTACCTGTGCATAAGAAAATAACTGAAGCATTTGTCAGACTTACCAGATAATGGTGTGCTTTGGAGTATAGATGACAGTGGTTGTTACTGAAGAATCCAAAGAGAAGTCAGGGTTAGAAAGTGTTGTTTTAATACTCTGAGTGGTGAGTAATTAAAGAGGCAGGATTATTGATTTCAAAGAGAAATGAATCTACTTGGAAACAAATATATAATCAAAACATTCAAAAGTAAGTACAGAATGAAAGCTATAAAGTGGTGTAAGAGGATTGACTGCTCACATAAAAGGGCTGGAGAACAATAGGGACCCTCTTACAATCTTATAATCAAGATACTAATACACAGAACATTTTTCTGTGCATATAACCTTATAAAAGATAAATCAATACTACTTGTTAGATAAATAGAAATATTCATCTTATGAATCAGCCAAAATTTAATTATTGGTATGAGTGTCTAAATTCACAGGTGATGAAGAACTAGTTGAAGAGGAAAACATATCTATGTCAAATATTATATATGTCCATACAGTGCTTCCCAATTAACTTTCTACTCCCAAATGACACAGAAAATTTTGTCTTCAGTGGAGATTGTGAAAAACAAAAAAGTTTGGTTCCAAACCATGAGAAATTAATGTTGTATATGACATCAACAAAATATCAGTACAATAATTTAATACTGAATAAAATAGGTCAGTGGAATAAAACAAATTAATTCATGTTAATTAATAAATAAATAACCAAAAGATGAAATAAATTTAATATGACAATTTAAATAGTTTCAAAATAACCTTCTCCTTAGTTCATTTGTTATGTAGGGATGATAAATAAATATATATATATATATATATATATATATATATATATATATATATATAGTTTATTGTACTTTTGTGATTTGACATGGGTAAAGAATAATGCAAGTCTTATTTAAGGAAGTTATGATTTTATTTCTATAGGTTTACTTTTATTTATTTATTTTTTGCCTGAAGATTCTGTCATTCACTATGGGATATGAAGTTGAAAAAAATAGATATATAACATATGAGAAATTTTAGTATCGACACTCAAATTAATTGATCTATTAGATTTTGCTTTGGGGTTTAGTCATGTAAACTATGTCATTAACATTAATTCTTTTGGACAGTGTTGTAACTACATAAGTGGTAATAATAATATGACTTTTGGGAATTGTTTCATTGTTGACTATTCCTTAGCTGAACTTTCTGAAGATATGGATCTTCTTGTTTTTGTTTGTTTGTTTGTTTTTAATGAATCAAGTGGATTGACTGCTCACAAAAAAAAGGCTGAAGAACAATAGACACTGGCACTTTGAAATATTTTGTATACAAATTTTCCATTGGGTCATACTTGTACTCCCTATTTCTCACCTCCTGTTTTGACATTGTGGTCACATTAACAAAACATTTGTGAAACATTTATATTCCGGAATTCTTCTTGCACATATTGCAATTAGAAATAGTTTTATGTTTTTTCAACATAATTATTATTTTTTTATTGTCATAGAAAATTGTATTGGTGGGCTGGGGATGTGACTGAAAAGGTAGCATACTCACCTGGCATGTGTGCAGCCCGGGTTCAATCCTCAGCACCATATACAAACAATGATGTTGTGTCCACCGAAAACTAAAAAATAAATATAAAAAAATCTCTCTCTCTCTCTCTCTCTCTCTCTCTCTCTCTCTCTCTAAAAAAAAAAAAAAAAAAAGAAAATTGCATTAGTAATAGGGTGTTTTATGAGATGGTATGCAGTGTGTCCAAAGAGAGATGAGGCTGGAAGCTAAGACTACAAGGAAAAAGAAAAGAGACAGAACTTAAAAAATAATAAAATTATATGAAGCAGGTGAAAGGGTAATCCTAGATTTAAAACTGGAAGTATAATCTAAAACATAGAAACCTCTATTTGCAATATTCTACATGTGTAGGAAAATGGTGGCAATATGATCAACCTGCATAATGTCTCAAATATTATGTCACTCCTGTGACCTAATGAGATGATCTTTGTTGGGGGTTGGTTCTCCTCTCTATAGTAATGCAAAAACAACAGATTAATTCATCTTGAGTGACTGGTGTTCTTTAGAACTCTGTTATTATAAGTGTCCATCCCTGGGAAAGGAACAGAATAGAACTGAATGTGTCAATCTTTTGGGGGGAGGTGGGGGTGTTAGAGAGTGTTCCAGGATTGGACTCAACCCCAGCCCTGTTTTGTATTTTATTTAGAGACAGAGGCTCACTGAGTGCATCAGTTTTGCGGAGGCTGGCTTTGGACTTGTGATCTACTTGCCTCAGTCTCCTAAACCACTGGGATTACAAGTGTGTACCACAGTGCCTGGCAACGTGACATTCCTGAGAGCCTTGGACTGGCAAAAGCAAAGCACTCTCTTCATAGTCCATTGGCTGAGTCAGCATATGATCACATCATCACCACTAATTGTGAGAGAGACTTGGAAATACAATCTAATTCAAATGAAAAAGACAATAAGATTGCTTGTGAGAACCTGGAAGTCTCAGTTAAGGTGCATACAAAAATGTGACCCTGGAGGTGCTATGAGATGAAGCTACATCATTGAAGCTCAGGTGGACCTCCATAAAAACAAATATGGAACAACTTTCTGAAATTAATTCAGCAATTTAAAACATAATATAGTACATAAATGGAACTAAATTTGACCTCTGATGATCTGAGTTCAAATCCTGACTGCTTAAATTGTTATTTCTTTTCCTAGGTCTCAGTATCTATATGTAACACAACTCATTTTCTACACTGTGGAAGTGCTATACAAATCAAAATGTTCATAAATGTAAATGCTTATTTTCATAAAAAGAGCAATAGAAAACTTTTTGCAAAGACAAATCTTAAGGAGACTTGGGTTATTGAAAAAATAAACTCTCAACAATATAAGACCTTGAAAAATTCTCCTTGCTTTTGGAATACTTACATTTCCTGACTGATGGCATTGGTTGACATAGATAAATGTGAACCAGAGAAATTTTGCATTATAGTTACATGTTCTCTGAATGTTGGGGTTTCCACCAGTAATATGTGAAATTACATAAAATGAAAAGCTTCTCTTCGCATGTATTTTATGCCTGTAAGTCAGGTCTTGATGCTATTCCTTATGAAAAATTCCAGAGTCATCTAAGTGTAGCAAGTCTTGGATTTGGGAGAAGATAAAAGGATAAGTCTGGTACATCCTGCTGTTTCTTCGAGGCAATGTGGCTCTGAACAAACCTTTATTGTTATTATTTTTAAAGAAGGAATAAGGTGAATTTCCTAAGAAAGCGATCCAGATCTCATGTGAAAAGTGAGGTTCAATGACATGTTATTGAAATACAAGATCCATTCCTATCAAATCAAGATTGATTTTACCTAGAGTTTATTCTAAGATCTTATGGAAGACAAAATGCACCAAAATTCAGAAATTGAACATTTTTGTTTGTATGCCTGTGTGTATAAAAATAAATAAATATTGTTATTATCTTCCATGTTCATGTGTCTGCTTTTATGTCAATAGCATGTTATTTTGATCACTGTGACACCATAAGATTCTTGAAATCATATGTTGTGACATCTCCAACTTTGCTTTTTATATCCAATACTACTTGGGTTAGTTGGGATTTTTTGTGTTTTCATATGAATTTTAGTATTTCTTCTAGGTTTTTGAAGAATGTCATTGGTAATTTGAAGGGATTACATTGAATATATAGATTGTGTGCTATGGATACTAAGAGGAAGAATTCTTCAATCCATGAATATCGAAGGTATTTCTGCATTGTAGTTTATCCTCAATTTTTAAATGTTTGATAATTTAATACTGTCCCAAAACCTTAACTGCTGTCTTCATTCTTTTTTTTTTCCTCTGTGTTAATATAATGTTTCAATATAACTGTCTCTTCAAGCACAGGTATATTTTCTTCTGCTATATCGAGTCTATTAAAGCCTTCATCTGCATTTTATATGTTGTATTTATCTTCTTATTTCCAAGATTTATCTTTGATAATTTTGCAAAATATCTACCTTTCTGTTGAATTTCTCATTTATGTATTCATTTTCTTCCTCATTTTATTTCACTATTCATCTGTAATCTCTTGGATCTCTTTGGGCTTTGAAAAATTATTCTTTTGAGTTCTTAATAAGGCCTTGCATCTTTTGGTAACTCGGGAATCTGGTAGAATCTTTAGTAGATGCAATAATATCTATTTTTATACATTTTGGTTTCTTATGCTGAGATTGAGCTTGTGGGGAATGAGTATCACTTTCCCTTTTATGACATGACCTTCTTCATATGTGACTTTCTCCTAAAGATGTGTTGATTTGTTATGCAGTGCAATGTTTATTTCATGTCAGGCACCATAGTGTGATCTACTTTTAGATTATCTCACTGTGATTACTGAATTGGACTCAAAGTATATTTTTTTAGAGTCAGAGATACTACACTATTTCTGTGGGTCAAACAAGAGTGGGGAAATTCCCATAGATATGGTGTAGGCAGCAGAGTGTATGAGGTATATACTGTTTGGCAACTCCTATAATGGGAAAGATGGCCCTTAATTGTTGATTTCTTTTCAGTCATTCTTGCTCTCAGCTTTGTTACTTGTAAAGGTATATGATACCGATTGCACACTACTGGTGAGGGGCCTGAAACACTTCTTTTCTGGATATAAACATTAATATAGACCAAAGTGCTTTATGAATATAGGGTAGAGCAGCAATATTACCACCAGGAGTAGGACCTCAGATCCTCAGCTATGCATGCCTGGGGATGGGGAGACAGCTGGTGGCTTATCCCCTTTCCAATTCTTTCAGCTATTTCCTGTCAGAGATCAAGTTGGAATGGTTTGAGGTTAGAAATGGACAAAATTACTCTCAGGTGAAGTGCCTTATAGAACAGTAAAGAGTAGAACCTGGGCAGCTTCAGGCAGTTTCCCTTCAGAACACTAGTTATGTGTTCCAAGATTGACAGCTAGAGCCATGACTTTGGTCAAGACTGTCCTATCATTCTCTTGTAGGTGGGGGACCAGTGGAACTATGGGTGGGTGTTCAACCTTGTTAGTGATGGGTGCCTGCACATAGCATCAAGAAAAGAGGTGGTGGAAACCATGTAGGTAACTGCCTTCATCTCTGGAATCTTCCTGACTATGCCCCTTGTATCTGTTGGAGTTAGAGTCACCCTACCAAGCCAATGTTGGCCCATAAGGCTGCTACCCACTAAGCTAATGCAATTAAATGTCTGGAGAGCCTCAGAGTTAGGAGTATTCTGGTGTGTGAGCTATAGATCCATCGAAATTCAGAAAATAGGTCCTTTCTCAAGATGGCTCCTGGGCAGCGCACAGGAAGGTGCACTAGGGGACGATGTGATTTCCTTTCCAACAGCCCAGAGAATATGTACAGTTCAACTTTCTTATTTATATAGGCTGTTCTTCTGTCTGGATTTTATAATGGTTCTTGTTTTCTCCTTTGTTTTCCAGTGTCTCCCCTTCACTGCTCATCTCAGTATGCAGCTAGACACCTATTGATCTGTTTCTTCACTGTGGAGGAGAAAGTGACTGCTGGTCCCCTATTTAGCCACGTTAAGAAGGGCTTTTACTGACATCATTTTATCATATAACATGAAGTAGAATAAGAAACTTCTTTGACTAAATCCTTGAAGTATCTACATGTAAACTATATGGATTATAAGTTCTGTCTTTACATATTTTTTGAGGTAAAGATTGCCTATGAATGACACAAACATACCATCTGATAAACTATGAAAATATATTCCGGTGTTCTATTCATTCTCCTTGACATTTTCTACTCCTCCAATCTGCCAATATAATCCCTAGTTCCCTTCAACTAACTCTTGTCATAACTTGTTTTTACCTGAACACATTTGTGTTAATTAATGAGTTGTCTTGTATCTCCAATTAGATCATAATCATCTTTATTACAGAAGGGAACACATTTCTACATCAATAGATGATGAATTCACTTTTATTTTTATCAAACTATTATGAATTCACTAGTATTCTGACTGAATTGTGATAGTTTGTATTGTTGTTTTACTGACTCAGATTTTTGTACAGTGTCTCTAAAGCTGTATCATAATATTCCATCTGAACAGAGTGAAAATACCAAAGCTTTTTTCTAGTAATATCTAGAAGTATGCTTAAAAAGCATAAAAAATTAGGAACTTTTAAAAATAGGAAGTGTGCAAACAAAGAATAATGAACATTTTTGTTAAAAGTGACATTTTAGTGATACTGGGATATTCATTTTTCCCCTTGCAGTCTCAATATCATATTAAATAAAGGAGACTCAATAATAAGAGGGGGCTAACTATTAAAAGGATAAAGAAAAAATGATAAGAAAAATAGTTAAAGGACAAATGTGCTTTCTCAAGTCTAAGGACAAGTAAATAGAACTAAGAACTAAAAGACCTTTAAAACTGATATCCAGACTCCTTTTAGAGGGCATGACTGACCCAGAGCCTGCCTATTACCAGTTGTGATCACCCTTACCAGAAGTTATGAGACCAAGGTTCCACAATAAGTAGCCCCAGTGTTAGCACAGAAATTCACTGGAAGTGTCTTTCAGGGTATAGATTTCTAACATTGTGGTAAGTACTTCCAAACCTCATATATTTTTCTCATGATAGTTACATCATAGGAAAAAGGGCACAGGGCCATTCATTTATTCTGACCTTTTAGCTTATTAGCAACCTCTATTGCCAAAGGTAACTTTGAACAAATAGGGCTCAGAAGTATAGATTTGGAACTGTGAGGACAAAAATTTGAAAATTTGCACAATGCTACTGTATGTATCTTCTAAAATGCTGTATGCAAGTTACACTTAGCAAGGTTTTTCAATCCTTCATATAGGTGAGTAAATTCTCCTGCTTCTTTTCCAAATTGTCAAGACAAATGGTTTCAACAGTTATTGAATTAATCTCTGACTATTTTCATTACTCTTCAACTTCATTTACTGTCCCCATGAAAACTTTAATTATCAATAACTTCTTTACAAAATTATAAGTGGAAGAAAGAGAAAGAAAATAAATTGGCTAATTTAAAAATAAATGTGGGATACATACCAAGAAGATAGAAAATGAGCAAATCATTATAAACTGTCTCTGACTTTTTATTCTATTTATTCTTCATTTCCATTGTCATTATGAAAACCTCATTGGCTGATTCAGACCTTCATCCGCTGAGTGACCAAGTTTTTTATAATCCTAAATTTATGATGTGGCTGTTTTCCATTAACTTTAGTTTTGGGGCATGGAAGGACTAAGAGAATGCAGAGTTCCCAGGGCTCCAGACATTTTCCTCTTTGTCTTCATTTTTAGAAACAGCTCAGTTCCCTTTGTTACTGGAGTCCTAAACAATAGGACTAAGTCTGGGGTTTTTAATGAACCAGGACTGGCCACCTGTCACAGAAAGCTAAAGTGATAGATGATGGTGAAGGCAAGAAAGGAATTTATTCTCAGTGTGGTCACACTAAAGAGAAAAAAAAAAATAGGAGCCTTTTGACTAAAAAATCTACATGGGGCTAAAGGCAGTCACAGTGTTCCATAGTAAAGGTTAAGGGTTTGCATGGCTGGTGATCTGGTTTATCTTCACGAAGGACTTTCTGTTGGTAAGGGACCCAGTAAATCAGTGAAACTTTCTCTAGTTGCCTCAGGAATGATTATTGCCTGGTTGTGGAGCTAGCTATTTATAAAGCTGACTAATCATCATGTGTAATTTTATGAATCAAACCATCTGCTTATAAGGGACCAGAAAATTAAGGATGTATTGTACAAAGAACAGAATAAACAAGGTAGTTGTTATGGTTTAGATACTTGGTGTCTTTCAGGATATGTATAAGACAATGAAAGAACATTCAGAAGTGAAATGATTGGGTTATGAGAGCTTTAAACCAATCAGTGAATTGATCCCCCATAGGTTGCTAGGGTGTGGCTAGAGGAGGTAGGTACCTGGGGGCATGATTTTGGGATATATATTTGGTGAGTTCAGTTTAAATATCTCTTTCTGCTTCCTGATTGCCATGTAAGCTGATTCTCTCCACCACACTCTTCCTCCATGATGTTATGCCTCGCCTTGAAGCCTAAGAAAAGAATCTGGCTGTTGATGGACTGAGAGCTCTGAAACCATGAGCCCAAATAAACTTTTTCTCCTAAAATTACTCTTATCATATATTTTATTCACAACCATGAAAAAGCTAAGACAATAGTCATAAAGAGACTCAAGACAGGAAGAAACCAGAGAATGTATGGGGCAGAGCCCTTTAACCATGTTAGGAACACACGGAGCAGGAATAAGCTACACTCTGGGCAGGAAGCCAAGCTGCCTGTTCTGAGAGCCTATGAGTTTCTTCTTTGTAGAAATGCATTGTGGAATAGCTTCTTTTTCTAGCATGAGACAATTATATATAAAAATTCTTGCTTCATAATCTTTCAGTTTTACCAATTCTTGGTAGGGCTGAAGCAGTGGCTCCGTTTTGATTCTGACAACTTTCCCCTCTTTGCCCTGAATGACTTCTTAGGACATCATCAATTAACCATTCTCTGTTATTCTGTTTTGTTTGTAAACTTTTTGAAGGCAAGAAACTGTCCCAAATATTGATCTGACTTGGTCACATGTTGGAGAGTAAGTGATAGACAACTGGAGTCATGTGCAAAAATAAAAGAAGCATATTCTTATGTTGGAGTTCATTGTTAAATTCATTTATTTAACTTTTATTATATTACCTTAAAACAAAACAAAACAAAAAATAACAACAACAACAAAAAAAAACCCAAAACCAAAACAAAACTAGGCCAGACTGTTTTGTTAGAAGTTTGTACTCCTACAGAACTTTAAAAGGCAATGTTTTCAAAGTTAAAATACCTGCTACACACCCCTCAAAAAAAAAAAAAAAGAGAAACAAAAATACAAAACAAAAAACAGCAAGAATTAAACAAATCCAGTTTGTATACCCTTATTGTAGGCAAGAAACATAATTTCTTATACCACTATTATACCTTTGAGATCTGTTCAGCTTCTACAGAAATCCAAAAAATATTTGCCAATTCAGTTACAAAAAATATTCTTTAAATTCCTATTCTATCTTCTAAAACTCTTTAATAACTTTTAAAATATTTTTCATAATTTCCCAAACCTTTGCTCACTTAGTTTGTATTCTCTCTCTCTCTCTCTCTCTCTCTCTCTCTCTCTCTCTCTCTCTCTCTCTTTCTTTCTTTCTTTCCTCATTCTATTTTGGGATCACACTAATTTTGTGTATGTGTGGGGGGGCTGCATGTGTGTGTTTGTGTGTGTGTGTGTGTGTGTGTGTGTTACTGGGGACTAACTCCTGGGCACTGTATCACTGAGCTCTATCCCCACCTATTTAAATTTTGATTTTGAGGCTGAGTCTTGCTATGTTGCTTAGCTTGCCTCAAATGTTCCATCAACCTGCTTCAGTGGCCTAAGTCTCTGAGATTACAGGCATGTATCATTATGCCCAGAATTTGAAGTAATAATTAAAGCCACCATTTTATTGAAAATAATTTTAAGTGGGTATAATTATAATCTACTTTGGGGAGCCATCCTAACAAAGAATAGCAAGAGATAGAGCCTTATCCCAGGTGAAACTAGCTTTTTGACAAATCTTAGGTAAAGTTTTTATCTAAGTAAAATTGTATTTGGGAGTACAAGAAAAAAGGTTTCTCATATATTATTTTCAGAGTCTTTAAGTATCAATTAATGTAGCAAGAACACACTTGAAACATGAGTCAAAGGGAAGGGCTCAGAGTGCTCTTAATTTTTCTTTGTGGAAAATTAGCACAATGTTTCCATGTTTTTAAGCTGCCAGTGTTTAAATCAGTTTTTTCTCAGTGTCTCTCCAAAGACACATTTAAATTTCCACTATGGTACAAAGAATAACTTAATCCTCTCTATAAAACTTATCAATAATGGGTTGTTTTTGTCCAATTACAATATTTTAAATGATGTAAGTAAATTCTTAACTAAATTTTTAATGTTTTCCTTTCTTGTGTTTTAAAAATAAATATAATATTTTAAAAATAAAGTAGGTAATTTTCCAAATTGAATGTACTCGTTCAAAGATGTACTCCCTAGGTGAGCAATGCATGATATTTTTAATTATCAGAGTGATACTGATTGGAGTGCAAATTGTTTGGACATGTCTAATTATCTTTGATCCTTCATCTTTGCTTAAATATGATAATCATGATACAATCAGAAGCATACAAATATAAACCTGAAAAATGCTATTACTACAAACAATTTTACTTTGGAGTACTAACTTGGTAAAGTGCTCTCCTAAGGTTTGCATTTTATATGGTTTGTATACTTGGGAAATACAAATACACTAAACAAAGAAGGTAGCAATAATTAATAGCAGAGCTCCACAGAAGCTATATATATAGGTCTATATAATATATATATTATATATAATATATAAAGTCTGCCTTTCTTGTCTTTTAAAAATAAATAAATGAAGTTTTTAAAATTAAAGTAGATGTGCTTTTCCAAATTTAATATATATATACATTTAGGTTTTATTTTGAAACAACATTCTGAATCCAAGGCTCCAGTAGATAAGTATAATTATGTGGCTTCACTTGAACATTTCTAGGTAGGTTAAAAGCACTGAGAAAAAAATCACAGAATAGCATTAGATCACTTACTATTTTAGGAGACAGTGCTAGTGATCATAGATAAACTTATTTCCTGATGTTCAAGTGTATCCCATTTACACAATCAGAACAAAGCTTTTTCAGTCAAAATGAATAGATGCAAACCAGATTTTAAATGGCAGGACTGCCCAAATGGCATGATTATTTTTTCCCCAAATGAATGCTACCAAATGAAAATAGCAGAAATGCCAAAGGTTTCATTTGCCATTTTATATGCTTAAGGTTCAAATACAATACATATTGTATAAAAGAGAGCACTTATTGGTTATATTCAACGTGGCAAATCAATCTACATTTAATGATATAAACTTTTGCAAAACATTTAGATATACCTTAGATACACAGAATATTTAACCCACAGACACATACATATCTTTAGTCATAGATATATACTATTAAATAAAGTATAATAATCTAAACATAATAGTTGTTTATTTAGCAATGGTTATAAAGAAGATTTAACCAGTGTGTTCCAAAATGTTCATTTGGATTATGTGAAAGCAAACAAACCCTAACTCTTATTAAATTTAGTTTCCCTAATTAAACTAACAAAGACTCAGAAAACATAATAAATTACCTATAGAATACACAACTTTTGTTCTTTAATCCAGTGTTTTGTGCCTTAAAGGTACATTAAAGGTACATGAATATCTAAAGAAAAGCTTATTATTTTGACCAGAAAGTAGTAGGTTTTGATTTTATATCAGTAACAAATGATGACCTTGAAAACCTTATGAATAATTGCCTTCACAATAATTAATTATGCATAACATTATTTTGGGACTTCTTTCACAAACCTTGAATGACTTGTTTAGACCCTCAGCAAATTACTTATATCTTTTTTTTCTAACTTGAAATTATCTGTTCATTTTATTTTAGGACAAAAATCATATTCTATCATATAAATCATTTATTATTCAAAAACATTTAACTTTTTTCTTCAAAAATATATCCTTTACATTGAAAAACTGAGAACAATCCAATCAATAAATAGGCTAAGAAGCTGAACAAACACTTCTCAGAAGAAGATGTATAATCAATCAACAAATGTATGAAAAAATGTTCAACATTTCTAGTAATTAGAGAAATGCAAATCAAATCTATGCTAAGATTTCATCTTATTCCTGTAAGAATGGCAGCTATTAAGAATACAAACAATAATAAGTGTTTGGGAGGATGTGGGGAGAAAGGCACACTCTTGCATTGCTGGTAGGACTACAAATTAGTGCAGCTAATCTGGAAAGCAATATGGAGATTCCTTAGAAAATTTGGAATGGAACCACCATTTGACGCAGCTATCCCACTCCTCAGTTTATACCTAAAGAACTTAAAATCAACACACTATAGCAAAACAGGCACAACAATGCTCATAACAGCTCACACAATAGCTAAAGTGTGGAAGCAACCTAGATGCTCTTCAGATGAATGGAAAAAGAAACTGGTATGTATACACAATGGAATATTACTCAAAAATTTGCAGGTAAATGGATGGAGTTGGAGGATATCATGCTAAGCAAAGAAAGCCAATCACCCAAAATCAAGGCTGAATGTTCTCTTTGATAAGTGATAATGTACTCTCTGATCCATAATGAGGGGATGGCAAGCATGGGAAAATGAAGAAAATTTGATTGGGCAAAGCAGAGGGGAATGGGGAGGGGCTATGGGAGCAGGAAAGATGGTGGAATGAGATAGACATTATTACTCTAGGTACTTGTATGACTACACATATATTGCGATGCTATATCATGTACAGAGAAATGAAAAATGTGCTACAGTTTTGTACAATGAATTGAAATGCATTCTGCTGTCATATATACCTAATTAAAATTTTAAAAAATTGCCATCTTTCCTTCTGTGGTCCAGATATGTCTAATTTGAGACTACAAAATAAGAATCTTAACCCTCCTCCTAATATATATATATATATATATATATATATATATATATATATATATATATATATATATTAGGAGGAGGGTTAATATGCATATATATTCTTTTTACTTACAACTACTCATGCATATTTTTATACTCATAAATTTCTTTTAGTTTTCTTTCTAAAATTTATATTTTGAAAAATCTTACAAATTTTTAAAATTTAGACTAATTTACTCCTTAATATGACAAAATAATTTGTTTTCCTAGTGTTTTCATCAAAACACAGCTTAAGTACTTTTTATTCTTTGCATATAGAATTACACATGTTAATTAGAATGCTAATTCTTAGTTAACAGCTTTAGTGAAGACCAGGAAAAAAAGCAATTTATGAAAGAACAATCAACAGACTCAAATATTTTGAATTTTATAGACTTTAAGAAGCTAAAAGTACTTGAATCTATATTTAGCAATTGGTATTCCAGTGTTTTAGCTTACTTAGGTATGATTCAGATCTTTTATCTTTATATGGTTTAGAAATAATTATCATCTTATTTCAGTTTTCCCAATTCTTTTGAGCATGTTATTTCATTAACATAGACAAACATGGTTGTGTCTTTTTACAATGTCAGAATTTATTAAATCACAATAAATTCATCAGCTATACCACTTTCAGCAATGACAGTTCACTGAATATTTGTGGGTCACTTGATAGTCATAATCTGGCAAACAAAGTTCACTGATTCCAATCTTAATTTCTAATATCTATAACTCTCAAATCACACATACATCATAAAATTATATATATATATATATATATATATATATATATATATATATATATATATATGTCACAGAGGGTTTAGGAAAGAGTTAAAGCAGTTGCAGGGAGACAGGATGCTATGCCAAGAGTGCAGGCAGAGGGAGACATGAATACAGAGTCAAAGAGTCCTTGTAGGTAGTCAGATAAGGATTTTACAAACCAGTTCAGCTGAGCTGTCAAGTCAGAGGTTCCAGAGGGATGGCAGTTTCAGTTTCAGAGTGTCAGCTGGAGGTGTCAGCTTGGAGCATTCGTGCATGGTCATCACAGGCAGGAGAAACTGCACTTGGCTGAAGCCTGATGTTGTGGTGATTTTGCTCGACAAGGCCAATGAGGAGTGACCAGTTAATGAGGTCAAAGCGCTACCATGCTCAGTCTCAGGGAGCTCCTTCTTTCATAGGTCTCCTTAAGGGACTCTTATCTGGTGAGATAGATAAGTTCCTGTGTCTGGTGTTCCTGATATGATTTGGAATGTCCACATGTCCAGGTACTTCTCCCTGATTCAGTTTAAGAAGTTGACACTATAAGCTATTTTAACCAATTTGTGCCTTTTTGGTGGTACCAAGAATTTGGTGGTTGTTTACTTATACAAACAAGGTGTGGAGTCATCCCACCTTGATTCTTTTTGCTCAAAATGGCAAAATCAAGTAGCTAAAGCAAATTACTATTTTGCAAAATGGAGTGACTCAGGCTTAGGCATAGCCTGAAAACTGTCTTTCTATACATCAAAGAGTAATTCGGAGCAGGACACAGCCTGCTCTCTGTATCAGTTTTATCAATTTATAACTGCCTGAACTGTCTAAGGTCATTCTGAGGTATTAAACAAAGTCATGTAGACATCCTCATGCCATTTTATAAGGTCAGGACATTAAATAAACAAAAGCTCCCCAAAGTTAAATAGATGAATATTTTGCTGATCAGAAGACAACACATCTTATTAAATCAACAATTTGAAAAAAGTTTCATTCATCTTCTTCCCCATTATATAGAACACTAATTCTAGTTTCAAACTATGACTTGAGTTAATATTTTTCTAACTCTCAACATTAAATTGGCTTAATTATGTATTTAAAATATCTGGACTGTTGTTATTACCTTTTTCCCTTTCTCCAATAAAGACACCCTTGACTCTGCCCTTCCCCCTTCACTAGACTAAATACTTTCCTGAGATTTTCTGATTGTCAAATTGGAATTCTATGCTGTGCCATTGTGTGTTTTGATTCTTTACTCGCAAAATCCTTGAACTATCTTGTATTTCTCAATATTCTCTTCTGGTATCATTTCACATTTATGCATACACAGACTTCTTAGATTGGGTGATTTTCCATGATTAAGAACAAATAAAACATCCCTCTCTTCACATATTATTGAAATGAAATGTTTTGCTAGCAGACTAAACACTCTCCACTAGATTATAAGCAAATTATGATTAAGGAAGATGACTTTTAATATATTCCCAACTCTCACCACTTCACCTCATAATGTAAAGCAATATTTGCTTTCTTGATAATTACATTTAAAGTTAAAACAAATTCTTGATGAAATAAGCCAAGCATTAATTTACATGATTTGAAAACACTCAAAATCTTGGACTTTCCAGAAAGATCCACACATTGTATAAAACTTATGTTTCTATCTGCTACTTCATGTAGCCTATTTCATGTCAATCAAATGACATACTTTAACATATTACCCAAGTAATGCTTTGTAAATACATATTTTAAAAAAATTTAAAGTGATATAAATACTGAATTTCTGGTTTTTCATACTATAAAAGTGTTGTGTATTTAGGAATGCTTCATTATTAAAATATGATTGTATATTATATATATATTATTAAATATATATGTATAAGCATCTTAATAAAAATACTAAACAATACTAAATAATAAACAATAGTAAAAATATGTGCTGAAACATCTTAAGGAAAATGTCAATAGAATATTAACATTTTTATACCTCATAAATCATTTTTTGACAATATTAGAACCAGTTCTGTCAATCACAGAAGTCTTTTTAGCATAAATCTTAAAATTATACTAGCCTTTATTAATATAGAAGTCTACCTTATAAAGATAAGTTTTGAAAACAGACAAGTTATTTGTGATTATTCATTAAAAAGTATCCCTTATAATATTATTTAATATAATATAGAGTAAAATTAAATAAATATACTTAATTAAAATGTAATATTTTGGGGGTAAGATATATTATGTTTATATAATTATTTTCTAATATTTTCTCTAGAAATATGTTGTATAAATACACAACTTTCCTTAGTTTTTAGGATTAAGGTTTATATTTAAGTATTATCTCTTGCTGTCATCTAAATATACATGCATAGCTTAGCAAAACTGAGACATGCAAATCCAGCTTTGTTCACAAAAGATAAGCCAGAAAAGTATTTTTAAAATAAATCCTAATCTAGTAAAACTTTAGGAGATTTCTTTTGGAATGTAATATAGTTCGGCATAATTTGAATACCAAATTTTTTTTATATTTAAGAACCTGTGACTTTTGCTAAAAAAAAAAAAAAAACTTCTAATAGATAATGCATTGCATATATTGTTTGATTCTCTTTTTTTCTTTTCATTTACTTATGAATATCTCAAATCAAAATCACAGGTTCCCTATGGTCTCATGCCTTCTTCTACTCTCATTTAAGTTTTCCACATCATGAAACATAATTAATTCATTTTTGTTTTCACATTAATTCAGGGCCTGGAAACTGCATATACTAAGAGAGACTGATTTTTTTAAAAGGAAACTATATATATATTCAAGGGAGAATGAGGGCCATCTTTAGTGAGAGAGACAGTCAAATGGGGTGTAGGAGTTTGAATTTTTTGTCCTCATTCTGACTAACCCATAAGTGTCATCCACGTTTTTATATGGTTCTTGTTTTCTCTTGTACATATTTCAAACATTCTTTGAATACACATTTTCGAACTCTGCCCAGGTGACAATGTTCACATCTTGTACTTGGCAGGTATTCTCAGTCTAGCCAACCCTTCAAACACTAAGATGCTTCCATTACTTCCAGGAATGATTGCCCCAGCTGTCATCCTCTTTAAAAACCTTAAAATAATACATCCTCTCAGTTGGTCTTACTTTACTGACATCTGTTTGTAACTTGAAGTAATGTTATAAACCTGGCCTTCTTGTAGCTCTGGATTGTATAAATGCTTATGCCATTGTCTGTAGGGTAACCACTTACGAGTTTTAAAAATAGAAGCAATTTGTTTAAAATTATCTACCAGCATTATCCTCCTAAGAATTTAGCATATGCTATCATAACAGAAACAGGATGAGAACAAAGGGAAAGGTCTGTATAGGTCAGAAAACAAAACAGTAAAATCTCACTAGAGACTGACATCCAGCTAACAAGTTCCTCCAAGTCTTTTGGCTTACTGATTAAGAATCAGAAAAAATATATTCAGTCATTGTGCCTTCTGACAAAATTATTTTGAGCAAGACACCCAAAGGAGCTAAGGAAACAATAATGTTATTCTCATAACAATGTTAATAAACTTGAAAGTGAAATTGAAACTCTCTGAGTTAACACTGGAAAGAATCTTACTTACACTCTCTGTTGTTACCCTATTTCAGTCCACCATCCAATTGAGTTTTATTTTGTTTGTTGTTTTTTAAAACACCAGGATGGTTCATATTATCCTGTGAGCCTCTGAAGAACTTACCTTTTCCCCCCATTTATTTCTCTGAGCCTCTATCCAAATTATAGCAATATATAACAAATGCATGTGCTTGAATATAATCAGTTCTATTTATCTTGCTTCAAATATCATCCTGGTGAATGTTTCTATACTTGTTTACATTTACTCCTCTCCACTTTTTTTTCCTCCCCTCCCCTCCCTTTCTCTCCTTCTTTCTTCTCCACTTTAGAGATATATGCATACACAATTCACGCACACATGCATGCATATGCACACACACACATACACACACATACATGCACTCACATCTGGAAATTCAAATGTACTTACAGAAGTTGCTCTTTGGGAACCTAATTATGTGTACACAAGCTCTTCACTTTGCCATATAAGGAAACCCATTGAAATGAGTGACATCTCATCACTTTGTTTTACAATGTGCCTAATCATAGGAAAGATGTCCCATCACATGTACCATATTCACTTTGCCAGAAAGCAGTGATGCAAGGGCGAAATGATCAAACAAAGGTATTGATACCCAGAGGCAGGAAATCACCCTGCCTTCTGTTTGCCATGTAAGTTAATTGGTCTTATAAACTAGCTGTAAGTGAAACCATATGCTCTGTGTTAAAAATCTTCATATTTTTTTTAGATACAATGCTATAATTTGGTTAATGTAATTTGAAATTCTAATTCATCCCTCTCATAGGCACAAGTACACATGGACGTGCACACATAAAAATAGGTAAAACTAAATAAAATAAATGTATTAAATGTGAAAACAGTGTGGTCTTTAATTAAATTTATATGATTCTTGATGTGTTTGGGTCTCTACATAAGCTTCTTGGAATCATTACTCCTTTTGTTTTGTCCTTTTGTTGATTAAATTTTCTATTTGTATAACCACATTAAATATGCTCTTTACACTACATTTCTGTTAGTTACAGTGTTTACAAAATATGTCCTTGAGTTTTGAAACTTATGTTTTCATCTTAAGGACTTTTTTATTTCTTTGCTTATAGTTGAGTTTGTTAATTTTTTTCTTGTTATTGCATTTTGCATCTTTAAAAAAATCTTTCCTCAATTTGGAATGTTTTTCCCTTCATTTTCATGTTTTAGAGATGTGTGGTGACATTCATTTTGCTGGACTTCGGTACTCTGTGTGTGCTGTGTTTCACTGTACCACACATTTAAAAGCAATATTTTCTCAGCTTCATGTTTGAAGGGTCCTTATTTTACCATATAAGATAACCCATTGAAGTGAGTGACATCTCTGTGAGGACACCTATGCCATATATCAAAGTACCATATTTTGGGGACCACTTCTGGGCAATTTCCTTCTTTTGTTATTGGAGAACCATTCATTTTTGTTGCTAAATTTTTGTAAAAATGTTTATTTATTCCTGAGAGGACAGTTTTTTTTTTCTTTCTATTTTTTTCTTTCTTCATACTGTCTTGGCTACAATTAGCAATTAAAAATTTATCATACTCATGTTTAATACAACTTTTCAAGAGAAACAAGCATAACAGTAGAAATTCTGATGATATTTTAGTTGGAACTATATTTAGTCCATAGATAACTGTCAGTAAAAGTTTCCTATTTTTTTTTGTATTACTGTGACCATTAGATATTTTTATATTAATAGATTTGCTTTATTAGGTTTTACAGACCTTGGCTATCTTTTACTAAATTTATTCTTAGGTATATTATATATGCTGTTGCCCATGTAAATGTTTATTTTTCATTGTTTTTAAATTAGTTGTGTCCTGTTTACTAAATAAAACTAACTGCTAATAGTTTTAGGTTATGTCCAGCACTTTTGTTAAACTTTCCAAAGTCTCTAGAAATTGATTTGTTTATCATTTTCTTCAAATGTTTTTTTTTGTAATATCAACTATTAATTGATTTAAAATTAAGTAGATACTGTATTTTATTCAGTCCAAAATGAAATGAGATATTTAAAAACTTCTAAAGTTGCATTTGGTATTCTCTAAACAATATAATAACTATTTTCATAGCATTTGCATTGTATTAGGTATTACAAGTAATCTCCAGATGATTTAATATATACATGAGACTGAACATAGACTGTATGGAAAATTATGCCATTTTTGATAAGGGACTTCAATATCCAGATTTTGGTATTTGTAGAAAGTCTTAGAACCAATCTCTTGCAAACCAAGAGATGACCATATAGTATAGGACAAGGTTTGAAGCATGATTCCTAATTGCACTGATTTCAGAATCGAACAGTCATTGAATCCTGACTTTACCATTTTCATATTATGAAATCCAAATTGTTGATTGTATTTATTTCTACAAGATAAAAATAATGCCTACTTAATTGGTATATTTTACAATTAATGTCCTAGTATATTATATTATAAGAAAACAAAAACACCTAATATTATTTTAAAAACTCTATACATTTTTGATGGTTTAGTTTGTGTTTTCCTAAAGTAGATTCTTAGATATTTAGCTGCAGTTATTTTATGTGATAAGTCAAGGGAGCAACTTGCAGGGAGAAAGGAGACAAATCAGAAGGTAAGATGGCAAATTACACGTACAATTGACAAAGCTCATTTCCCTCAAAATTCATACACTAAAATCCTAACCACAAAGAGATTGTATTAGGAGTGGGAGACTTTTGGTGACCAGGTCACAGGAGCAAGGCACTTCAGGAACCTGCTATTAAGAAGGGATCCTTGAGAGTTCACTTCTTTTCACAATGAAAAGACAGAAGACAATAGTCTAAAAAGAAGAGTGTCCTTACCTGAAAAGGACTACACTGGTTCCCTGACCTTGAACTTCCTGCCTCTTCAATTGTGAGAAACATTTCTGTTGTTTATAAGCCATTCACTTGATGGTACTTTTTTGCAGCAGCCTGGACTGACAAAGACAAAGGGCTTGCTACATACAGGGCTGTCAGAGTGGGTTGGGCACACTTCATCTTGCACAGTTAAGAAACAGTGCAAAACACACATCTACTTATCCCAACTGAGTAGTGAAAAAAAGAGGCCGCATATTTGAAACACCAGAAGTTAATAGTGTAAGGCTGCTTCCTATGGGGATGGGAGAGCCCTTTTACTTCTGGACTGCTCCAGAAGAAGATCAGCCTCTGCTCTCCAGAAAAAGCCATCAGGCAAAAGCTGTAAACACTGACAGGTGGGAGTTAGATGGGAGACATTATGCTTAAGCAACAGGGTAGATTCGGATGGGCACTCATCACTGAGATAAAAACCTTAAAATTGCCTCAAAAATAGTATTTTTACACTTCATATTGTGAAATGCAGATAGGCAGAGAGAGGCTGAAAGGCAATAATCAAAACCAATGGTAAATTCTAGGAATTAAAATATTACAATGACTCTTTTCTCCATATTCTTTTGTTTATAAAATACAGAAATTGGTTCTAAGAATGGCCCAGGTTTCCCAAAATTAAAATAAATAAATGAGTGAATAAATAAATAAATACAACAAGAAAGAAAAGATAAAAAAAAATGATGGCTTAACAAATGGTCCACATGCTTGACTAAAGCAATTTATGATACCATCATGTTCACAAAAAGCATCTTATTTGTTTGCTATGCTTTTGAAAATGCATTCCCCTTTCTGATGCCCAATCTAATATATCCTTTCTTTAAAAATGACTTGATACTAGGTGTTGGATATTGGATTTATTAATTTAAAGGATTAATAATACTGACACATAACACAATGAATTAAATTAAAGTACAATGGTGTATCAGTTGGACAGCATGCATGTGATATTATTCAAAACAATGAAGTTTTATTTGATATTTAATTAACCTTTTTAAGAGAATTATTTTAGATATTTTTGGGAGAAATCAGTTTCAGTTATTGTGATTTCATTATGTTAACTATTAAATTTTTGTTGTTTGTTTTATTGCTCATGCATATTTAAGTGTGCAGAAAAGGGTGTATATGTGTGTGCATTATTTAATATAATCCTCACTGGTATGAGCTCTGCTTAGATTTAATTTCCAGCTACATGGATTGATTGAAATGGGAGTGGACATTTATAGAAATTATAAATGTGATTGGTTTTATCTCTCACATATCTTGCATTAAAATTTATACTTTAGATGTTCTTATTAATATCTACAGAAATAAGTGAGTATATAAAGCTATGAAACCGCATTTACCACTTTCATTAATAACTAATATTTAAATTGACCTTTGTTCCATATACCATGTCATCTCTCTAACCTGTGTTGGGTTTGCAAAGGAAAATAACAAGGACAGATTAGTCCTATTTTTTATGCACAGTCCTATTTTTAAGCATAGTTTATTCGTCTTTCTTGCAGAGGAATTTCACTATAACAAAATAATAGGTTATTAGGCAAAATATGTTAATGGAGTTGAATCTTCTGTCATATCCTATGATTTTAAGGGTTTAGGCAGTTTAACTGATTAGGTAGATACTAGATTGTTTCATGGCTATAAATTTTGGAAGTATATTTGTAAATTTATTCAGTGTGTTTTTTTTTAAATTTAAACACAAAAATTCTGAGTCATTGAAGGATTTTTTGAATTAAAGAATCAGTTCCATTTAGTTTTATTCAAACAATAGAAATTGAATATTTTTATGTGCCTAGCACTTTGTTCAATAATCACAAGGAAGCACTGCTGTTTGAACTTGTGCCCCTGTTCACCAGGACACTATAGCTAATTTGGTGACAACAAAACATCAATATATGAAACAATTTAAGTTGACCATGGAGCTGCTTTTAATCAGGGTAACACAGTTGCTGGAAGCATCTACTGAATTAGTTTTGTTCAGCCACAAGTTCAATCCCAAACTTAACATCATTGCCCTTGCTGATATGGCTCTGAGCCAGGGTAGGCAAGAGGCTAACAAAATTTGTCCAATTTACTCTAAGCAATTTGATTTAACTGGCATTTGTTACCTTTGTGTCCCATCTCCTGACAGGCAGATTTAGAGCCTTGCAATATCCAGTCAGGCTGCATGCCAGGGTGTCAGGACCTAACTGTAAGTGCCACAGCTCTCCCCACTGTAATCTCTATCAACAGCAAACAGATTAACATTTCACAGTCAAAACACAGGGCAGTGGTTGAAAATCCAAGTACTCTTGTGTGCGTAGAAGAAGCTCTTCACTCATTTGGACAATAAACGGAAAGCCCCAGCTTGTATCCCACTCCCAGCAGGAGGCAACAGATTTTTCATTGAATTCAAGAGGATGTATGTAAGTCATACATCGGAATGATTAGCAATTTTAAGAGGGTGATATATATGCATATGTACAAAATTCCAAATCTCACATCACCAATTATGATGGCTGTAAAGTGGATTATGTTTATTCAGAAGGCATTTGGCTACTAATTGCAAGCATGAAAAAAGTACTTGAGAATGTTCAAATAAAGTGGTGTATGGTTGGTTATTCTTTTTGCCTAGATGTGTAGGGCTCATTTTTGTTTGTATATGTTTGCAATAAGACAAAGAAAGTTTTAAAAACTTGCATCTTTTTTTAATAGGTTGTCTCTGTTCCACATGCATAACTAACTAATAAAATGACGATAAAACAATACATGCTCTGTGGGACTATTCTGCTTTCCAAAAATTAGAACTGGCTTTCTCACTTCATGTAACTATCATAAGAATTTAAGTCATAGAGATTTATGGACCATGAACATAGTTACTCAATATATAATTGTTGAATCAATTATTGAATGAAGACTTCTATAATTATATTTGCAACAGGTTTTATACCACATATTATCAGGGACTTCTCTATATATAAGTCCTTATTTTTTTCTAACTTCCTTGATTAATGCTGATCTAGTTCAAAATTTATATTATTTAATATTTTCCAATAATTAATTTAGTTAATGCATAAATACAGTTGACTTGTGTCTATGAAATAATTATATATTAATTCATGAAATAATTGCAGAATAAGTGCTTTTCCAAGTATCATAGTCTGAATTTTGGTCATTTTGGTTATTATATAACATATATATTCAATCATAATCTTTCAAAGAATCTTCATATAGAGTCTCAGTGCATTTGTTTTCTAAAACTAGTAAAATGCAACACAGACTTGGTGGATTAATACAATTGGTATTTGTACAGCTCTACAGGAGACTGGAAATCTGAAATCAAAGTGTTGGCAGGGCCAACCTTCCTCCAAAGACTCTGGGAGCCCTTCCTTCCCTCTTTCAGTGTGTAAGGCTCCATGTGTCCCTTGTCTTATCGTAGCATAAATCTAATTTATGCCTCTATCTTTGCATGGCCTTTTTCCCAGTGTCTTTAGGTCTTAAATCTTCTCCTCTTCTGTAATTGGACTTAGAGTCCCCCTTAAATCCAGGATGATCTTATCTCAATTGCCTTAAATTCATTGCATTTCAAAAGACTGTTTTTATGAATACAGTAATACTTAGAGGTTCCTGGTGAACATATGTTTTCAGGGATCAAAATTCAACCCACAGATCTTAAACAGACATCTACTTGAGGAAGAATTTTTAGTTAGTAGCAAAAAATAAATCATGGAGTGATTTCAAGAAATGTTTATAGTTCTACAAGACTAAGGGGGAAAATGAAGTGAGAAAACACAATGGAGAGAGCCATAGAAGGTTTACATTCCTGTGAACACAGAGAAAGAGTCAAACACAGTTACGATTTAATACATAGAGAGATTCAGTCATTATACCAAAAACTACTCTTGATTATTTAAGTTACAGAAATCCTATCTAATTTATGATCATTAAAATATAATGCAAAAAAGCATATAAAATCAATGGTAATTATTAAAAAAAAGCAACATAGGGTCCAACTGATGAATTTCCCAATGACTTGGTTTATATTTCTTGGAAAAAACTTATGTATTTGTAGATCTGTGTTGCCTTGCTTTGTATTGACTAATAATGAATTAAAATAAATATAACCAGGATAAAATGATTGATATATTGAGAAAATATTGAATTTGAATGATAGCTAGAAACATATCCACCTCATCACCTCAAGAGAGCAATCCATATAAAAGTGGGAGACTTACACAACATTTTGAAATAAGGTCAATTTTTCTGAGGGCCTTTCTAAATGGAATAGGACCGATTGCACATATTTATATATTTAACTATAAACTTATTCCAGCTGTCATAATCTGGGCTTCTCCACCAGGTTAAATGATCCCAGGTATGAAACTTTCTCAGTGAAATCCTTGTGCCTAGTTTTACCTGAGGACCAGAAGAGCTTATTGAGAAGAATTATTAAAAAAAAAAAAAAAGAATCATTCAAGTATGCTGAAATGAATCAGAAAAATTCAAGGGATTCCAAAAGGATGGCAATTAGAAGTCTTTTATATCTCATGATGAAACATGCATTAAGAATTCAGTGGTTTATATCTTTATACAGTGGTTTATATCTTTCAACAGTAATATATTGATTGACTGACAGTGTTCCTGGCCTATAAAGACTATAAATTAAATTCCAAAGATAAGGGAGGAAATCAATTTTAGGTATTACTAAGTCAGAATAATTGGAATCAATTACATTTATATGTAAAAAATGAGAGAAAAATTAAAAACAAAAACATCAATATTAATGAGCACCTTAAAATGTTTATTTATGAAAGAAAATAATAATTTCTATTTAAGAAGGCTTATATATTTTAAGATATATAGACAAGAAGGGGAGGAAATTCATCAAAATTAGGCAAGATATGATTATAACATCAAAAATTCTCAATAGGTTAAATAATAAGTATTATTAAATCTGAAATTTTGTTATCATTGTTTTACTTTATGGGTCACAAAAAGAAAATGTGTACTATCAACTTATCCATCAGCTTATTTGAGGTAAGGATATATTTCATTAGGTATTTTCTTGCTTTAAGTCTCCTTGTATAAAGAACACATATATGGTCACATTTTTGTGTTGTTAATATAAATAAATTTATTTCTGCTTAGATTATCATTTAAAGTCTTAATTACAGACAAATGAACAAACTCCACTACAATAAAAACATAGCATTCAGAACTAGGAGAATAGAGATAATTTTTTAAAAAATAAATTAATCATCACCTATAGAAATATTCCGATATCTGCACTGATCAGGACCAAAAATAATATATTATTGGCAAGTAAGAAGCATACAAAGTAAACTGCAAAAACCACATTTAAAAATAATATATGTCAGTTTTAGAGAATAGAATTAATTTTATTTGAATAACACATGTGTGAAGGTATGGGGGAAATGTTTCTCATATATCTCTGATTAAGAGAGAATTTTTCTTTGTATGATTAAGAATGATAGTGCCCACTGAAATGAGATGACATGGCATGACTGGAGTTCAGATTGGGTGGAATTGTCTCAGATAGCTTGGGAACCAGATTATTAACTCTGCTACCAGATACTCTCTCTTCACTGGGACTAGCATGAAAATTTTGATGTGGATTGATAAGCAATCTTTCCTTTACAAAGAATCTCTGCAAGCTTCATTAATCTGTGTGTATATTTATGTGAAGGAATTAAGTCATCTTGATTACTGCTAATTTCCCTTTTTTGGTTCTTTGAGAAGAAAATCTCATATAAGTTCATTAAATAAACTTCTGGACTGCTAACCTCAAAAAAAAAAGAATGATGGTGCCCCCCAAAATTATTAAAGCCAATAATATATAATGACTGATTTCCAAATATTAAATAAAAATTACTAAGAAGTCATTATTTCTGGGTATTATGCTAAATGCTCTTTAATACATACAAGTTGCTTCAAATAATACTACAAAGTAAGATTATTATCCCTTTTCGCTAATGCAATTACTAAAACACAAAAGGCACTAATTCACCTAAGTCTGGACAGATAGAACATGGAAGAACAAAGAGAGGCCAAGAGCACACATTTGAAAAGTATTTTGGTGTAGCAGAAAAATTAGGACTCTATATGTTTTTAACCACTCAGACATTGATGAGAAATTGAATCCACTTATCAAATACATTAGGAAGTGTTTTTAAATATCCTTCACTGTTTAAAGGATTCCCACCCAATCAAACAAACTAAATAACTAATATAAAAACTGTGTAGTAGTAGCTTCCCATGTTACATGTAGCAGACACCTTTTACAAAATGAAATTGTAATTTTCCAGTAAAGTATTTATTAAAATATATGCTGTTTAAAATCCTATCAAATAAAAATATGAAAATTCTCCATAAATATTTATCATGAAATATTATATTTAAGAGTTTTAAGCCACTTTATACTTATTGAAAATTGCAACCCCCACATGATCAAAGGCAACAACAATAAGCAGGTCTTTGAATCCATTTAAGAATAATCACAAATTTAAGAACACAGGCATTCCTGTAATTCCAGTGACTCAGGAAGCTGAGATAGAAGGATGACAAAGTTAGAGGCCAGCCTGGACAACAGAGTGAGACCTTTCTCAACTTTAAAAATAAAAACTTCTGAGGATGTAGCTCAGTGATAGAGTGTCCCTGGGTTTAATCCCCAGCTCCAAAGAGGGGGAAAAAATGAAGGTAAGTGAGAGTCAAAACTAAAACAACAATGATATAACTCAAATAGAAGATCTTTGATTATGGATTTAATCCAGACTATTAACTTTGAATTTTCCTGAGGAAAAGGTACCTACTTTCTTTAAGCCATAGAATTTGATACAATAATTGATTTCAATAGGCTAGAAAAACATTTGAATAAATATATATTGAAACAGGTATATTGTTTAGGATACTTATAAACTGAATTTTAATTTGGAATTTAACACTATATTTATGGATATTGGGACTAGATAATTTTCTTGGGGGAAATTAAATGAAAAAAAAAAGTTCATCATGATTGAATTATATGTAAAAATACAAATATCCTAAATGTTCCCATTTCAGTTAATTCTTTAAGGTAATCCTTAATTTCTTATTCAGTAAATATAGGTAAATTCATAAATCTAGCAAAACACAGTACCAGGAAACACCCAGCCATATATACACACACATACACACATAAATGCCCATCTTCTTTCCACATGCTATAATATTACACAGAATAATACATGGAATGTTATGCAAAATTAAGTCAGTATAGATACACTATTGTTTTAGTGCTCTGGGCCTTTAAATTTTCTAATATGCTTGTGACTAAATAATTCACCAAGTAGTTTAAAACCCAAGATTATATCTTGGATCCAATAGATGTGAATCTCTCCCCTTCCATTTGTAATGAAGAACAGATTAAAGATTTCACTAATGAAAATGATTGAGATTAATCCAGAAAAGCTAGGACAGACCTTCCCAATAAATAAGCCGGCTTTAAACGTTGTTAATCTGATGAGGCTAGGGAGAGTTTAATTAAAATTCGGTCTCTCATTTATCTAGTATTAAATAGTGAAATATCTGCTAAAACAGCTTTCTTTTTTAACATGATTCTTTTTCCTTTCTCTCTTTGTGTGTGTGTGCATATGTGTGTGTGTATGTGTGTGCTCATTGAAAATAAATTTAACTTTGGATAGAAAAACGTTCCACCAACTTCATGTTTTTAGCAGTTGGTAGGAGTCGCAGCAGTGAGTCCCTAATGAAGATAAAAGTCGGCCAAGTAACTTGGATGGGTCTGTCACTTGACAGTGATATTCCAAGCAACTAAACTTAGTATTCGATACATATTCTTTCAACATTACTATTTTAAAGGCTGCACAAATTTAGAACAAAAACATGGATTTCATCATTTCATTGTCCAGTCAGTGATTCAGGTAATAAGTAAAATGAAAGGAGGTTAGTACTATAATATTCAAATGTGCACTGTTATCCTAAGTGAAAAGATTACAAGTATAACCCACCCAGTTAAAAACAAAAACAAAAAATAATAAAAAAACAGAAACAAATACAGGTTTTCATCGCCTGAACTCTCTAGTGACTAAAGCCTTAAACACTGTGCTTTTGCTAAGCTACTAACAATATACATAAATCTAATATGGTATTTATGGGGTCTTATGAACAAATAAATAGTGTCCATACATAATAACACTTTCCAAATTTGGAACTCTCTCATTTTTTTTTTCTGGAATAAATGTGTGAGCTTAGTATCACTACTGCTTTAGGGTAATAACATGTTTGTTTTCATAAATTTAGCATCTTATATATGACACGTTGTACATTGAAGAAATAATTATCCTTTACCTACCAACTTTCTATATGCCTTTGACCAGTTGGGCAATGATACTAAAAGAACTTTTTAAATTATGTTATGGAAATTCCCTAAGGTGCTTAAGTGTAATTTTTTTATACTTTATTCAACCCCATTCATTATTTCATCTGTTTGTTTTATCTCCAATGCCTTTATCTCTATCAGATCTTATAAGCCAGGACAAACATTTAAGTGAATTTCTTTTAAAAACAATGTTCAGCAATCAAAAATTGCTGTATGTATATAGGTGACTGTATGACCAATGTGATTCTGCAATCTGTACAATCAGAAAAATGATAAATTATACCCCAATTGATTCAAATGTATGAATTGCCAAGATCATTATAATGTCATGTGTAGCTAATAAAAAAATAATCAATGAAAAGTCAAACAAAAGCAGTTCCTTTACATTTTATTCTCTTTAATTTATGTGCTATCTCTTCTCTATTTTCAGCCAATTTTTTTATTTGTTCTTATTAGTTAAGCATGACAGAATGTATTTTGATACATTATACATATATGGAGTATAACTTCCTATTCTTCTAGTTGTACATGATGTAGAATTACATTGGTTATGTGTGGTGAGCCGTTTCTGTGTTCTGTGGCTGCCATTACAAGATGGCGCTGGTCTCTGCTGTAGTCTGTGACAAACAACTCCTTATCAGAATGAGTTGGCACGCTGTGACTTGGCACCCTATGAGAAAAGTCCACGTGGCAGTTGTGCATTGGGGCTTTATCTGCTTTATTAAGGCTGGGGCACACGGGAGTAGGAGTAGTGGCAGTAGGAGTAGTAGTAGTAGTAGTAGTAGTAGTAGAGAGAGAAAGAAGCTAAAAGACATGTCAAAATAAAGGCCTGAATAAACTGCTGAAAGAAGATTCCTGAGTTGCGTCTTCCTTGCGGGCAAGGGGTCGCGACAGTTATGTAATCATATATGCACATAAGAAAGTAAAGTCCAATTCATTCTCCTATCTTTCCTATTCCCATTCTCCCTCCCTTCCTTTCATTCCAGTTCCTGTAATCCAAAGTAGTTCTATTCTTCCCTACTCTCCCCAGTATTGAGACTTAGCATCTATATATTAAAAAGAACATTAAGCCTTTATTTTGGGGGGATTGGCTTATTTCACTTAGTATAATAGTCTCCAGTTCCATGGATTTACCAGCAAATGCATAATTTTGTTTCTCTTTATGGCTGAGTAATAGTCCTTTGTGTGTAAATTCCACATTTTCTTTATCCATTCATCTGTTGAAGGGCTCCTAGGTTGATTCTATAGTTTAGCTATTGTGAGTTTAGCTGCTATAAACATTGATGAGGCTGTGTCACTATAGCATGTTGATTTTAATAACTTTGGGAATAAAACAAGTAGTGGCATAACAGGGTCAAATGGTAAGTCCATTCTGAATTTTCTGAGGAATCTCCATACTGCTTTCCATAATCATTATACCAATTTGCAGTCTCACCAGCAATGTATGAGTGTATCTCTACCCCCACATCCTTGCCAACATTTATTGTTACATGTATTCTTGATAATCCTGACTAGAGTGAGAAGACAGTTCAGTGTAGTTTTAATTTGCATTTCTCTAATTTCTAGAGATGTTGAACATTTTTTTCATATATTTGTTGACCAATTGTATATCTTCTTCTGTGAAGTGTCCAGTTTCTTTGCCCATTTATTGATTGGGTTATTTGTTTTACTGGTTTAAGTCTTTTTTTTTTTTTGAGTTATTTATATATCCTAGGAAATTAATGCTGTATCTGAGGGGCAGATGGCAAAGATCTTCTCCTATTGGGTAGCCTGTCTCTTTACATTCTTGTTTGTTTCCTTTGCTGTAAAGAAGTTTTCAGTTTGAATATACCCCATTTGTTGATTCTTGATTTTACTTCTTGTGCTTTAGGAATCTTGTTAAGGAGTTCCTAAACCGACAAAAATATATATTTGAACCAATATTTTCTCCTATTAAACTCAGGGTTTCTGGTCTAATGCCTAAGTCCTTGATTCATTTTGAGTTGAATTTTGTGCAGGGTGAGAGAAAAGGGTTTAATTAAATTTTGCTACATATGGATATCCCATTTTTCTGGCACCATTTGTTCAAGACACTAGCTTTTATTTCTCTACTTCCCTATCAATTCTCTTTATTTTTATTGTTTGATCTTTATCCACTGCTGTCTGCTCTCTTTTTTACCACACCAGTGAAATTCTGCTGCCAAGGATTACCAATATTCTTTTGACAAATAGGTAGACATTTTTAATTATGGTACTTTGTTTCAAGTGCCTGGTTTGAATTATGGCTGTGTGGCAGACATAGAGTTCTGTGGCTAGTTTTCTTTCACCCTGACTTTGCCTCCTCAATCCACTCACCAGGCTTCTGCTTCATTTTCACATGGTTGATATTCTTTTTTATTTCATCTCATTTTATAGGATTTACAGAAAAAAAAAAACTATTTCATGCTTATGGGCTTTTTAAAATGTGTTTTTAAATTTTTATTTGCACATACTTTTACATAGTTATGAAGTACAATGTTGATAGTTTGATTCCTGTACATACTGGTGTGATCAACATGCTGACTAGCATATCTATCACCTTAAATTTGTTCATTTATGTAAGATAAATACCTTTAAATTCCTTTCTTCTACTTTGAGATGTATAATGAATTATAATTAGTTATATTCACTCCTCTGTGCTGTAGAACACCAAAAAAATTTCCTCCTATCAAACAATAACATATTCATTGCTCATCCATATTTCTTGTTTTGACCAAGAACTTAACTGTCTACTTAGTACAATCATTTGGACCCATAGAAATAGATCAAGTTGCAATGACCATTCTTTGATGTTCATTAAAAGCATCAACTGTAAAAGTCCACTTGCCATTTATTTTAATAATATGTGTCAACTGATATATCTTTACACTATTCCATTTAGTGTATTACCATAATCTTTGATATTTCTGGCAAAAATAAATATTGAAATACTAAATACCTTATTAAATGAGTTCAAATTAGGAACATCTACAAATACATTAAATTGCAATATTAAACTTATTTTAAATGTGAATTATGGATTTGAATATATTCAGTTGAAATTTGTTATACAATATTACAATATAATCATTTTCTACTTATTCTTGTAGTGCTTGTACATAATATTGAGGTTTCGTTTTTCCATCATTATACAAGAATGGAATATAATTTGTTTCAATTCAGTCCTGAGAACTTTCCCTTTTCCTTCTCTCCCCTCTCCTCATGTTCTTTTTCCTATACTCACTATTTTTCTTCTTTTTATCTATAGTTATTTTTCAATATATTTTTTACTTGTAGATGGAGACAATACCTTTATTTTCTTTGATTATTTATATGTGGTGTTGAGGATCGAACCAGGGCCTCACAAGTGCTAGGCAAGCTCTCTGAGCTACAACCCCAGTCCCTACAGTTCATTTTTGAAATTAGTGCATTATGGATTTACATAAAAATGAAACTCACTATGGTATATTCACATATATACATAGGGAAATTTGTTCATATTCATTCCATTGTTCTCTTTTTCTCTCTCTCCTCTCTCTCCATCAATTATCATGGTCCGTGCCACTGATTTAAAGTCTTTTTTCATATTATCCCCATCAATATTTTCCCCTTATTTTGATCTAGCTTCCATATATATGAGAAACAACATTCAACCCTCTACTTTCTGGGTCTGCTTTTTTCACTTAGCATTATGCTCTCCAGCTCCATTTCCTTACAAGCAAATAACGTAATTTCATTTTTCTTTATGGTTGATTAAAACTTCATTTTGTATACATATCACATCTTTTTATCCATCTGTCTTTTGACAGACACCTGGGCTGGTTCCATAATTTAACTATTATGAATTGCACATCTAAGAACATCTGTATGCATGTGCATACAGTATAGTATATGATATATATAGTACATATGTATGTATATATACACTATATATACTACATACACCACATGCTATATACACTATATGTATTACATATGTTATATAGTATCTACTTTGCTAAATTTGTTTATAAGCTTTTGAAGTCATCTGGTGGAGTTCTTTGGGTCTTCTAAATATAGGATTTTGTCATCAGCATAGACAATTTGATTTATTTTTCTATGTGTATCCCTTTAATTTTCTTTTCTTGCCTGATTGCTCTGGTTACAAATTCAAGGACAATGTTGAATAAGAGCAGTGAAAGTGAGAATCTTTTTCTCTGTTCCTGGTTTTAGAGGAAATATTTTGTTTTTCTCTTTTCAATATGCAGTTTTCCCAGGGTTTTTCATACATAACCTTTACCATGATGAGCCAAGTTCTTTCTATGCCTAGTTTCTTTAATGTTTCAATCATGAATGGGTGCTGGATTTTGTCCAATTCTTTTTTTACATTTATCAAATATATAGGTCTGGAGTTTTCTTTCTGTGAGGTGTATTTGTCTAATTTGAGTATCAGAATGATACTGAATTCCTAGAATGAATTTGTCATCATTCCCTCATTTTTATTTCTGGGAATAATTTGAGGACAATTGGCATTAGTTCTTCTCTAAGTTTTGGTAGAACTCAATTAAGAATTCATCTGCTCCTGGGCTTTTCTTTATTGGAAAGGTTTTAATAGCTGCGTCATTTTCATTGCTTGATATTTCTCTGTGTAAATTTTCTATATCCTAACAGTGCAATTTGGGTAGACAATATGTTTGTATGCATTTTTCAATATCTTCAAGTTTTTCTAACTTAATGGAGTATATATTTTCAAAGTAGTTTTTTAATGATCCTCTGGATTTCAGTAGTGACTGTGGTGATGTCTCTTTTTCATCTAAAATTTTGTTAGTTTGGCTGTTTGTGTTTCTTTATGGATAAGTGTTTGTTAATCTTATTTTTTTTCAAATAACCAACTGTTTGTTTCATTGATCCTTTTTATTTTTTTATTTTCAATTTCATTGATTTTGGCTTTAACTTCAATTAATCCCTGTCTTCTAGTAATTTTGGTATTAGATGTTCTTCTTTTTTTAATAATTTGTCATATAACATTCAATTGTTTATTTGGTAGCTTTCTATTTAATATAGAAACCAAGTGTTATAAAATTGCCTCTTAAGTACAGTCTTCATTCTCTCTCAGACAGTGTTATATATTGTATCTCTATTCTCATTGGTTCCTAAGATTTTTTTTTTGTTTTATTTTTTCCCTGATTTCTTCTGTGATACATCACTATCTTCAATTTAATCTGCAGGTGTTAGAATTATTTCTGTCTATATCCTGTCATTGAACTATAATTTCATTACAGTATGATCTGATTGGACAAAAGGGATTATACCAATGCTTTTGTGTTTGCTAAGATTTGCTTTGTGCCCTCAAATAGTATTTATTTTTAATCTTACTTATTTAAGGTCTTATAGATCTTTTATGTTTAGATTTTCATATGATTTCTAAGATTTGTAAATTTTTCTGTTATTTAATTGAGGAGATTGTACATTCCTTTACTTGTTATTTTGGAGCCCTCCTCTACCTCAGTGATTCTTAAATTTGATCCCCTTAATGTTATTCCAGTTTTCTTGAATATTTTTGTCATGGTCTTTTAATACCTTATCTTTACTGCTGTCGTTATGTTCAGGATAATATACTAGGTTTCAGGTCTGTGAATCTGTCTTCCTAATGGTCTAATCTATTTCTATTGCTGATATTTTGCATTGAATTTTTGTATTTGACTTTTTGAGTCTTTTGTTTCTAGAATTTCTGTTTGGTGTTTTTTCATAATCTCTTTTAACTGAAATGATATTTCATTTCCTTTATTTTCTAATTTCATTTCTTACATCTATTTTTATACATTTTAACTATAATCTTTCCAAATTCTTTCTCTGAAATTTCCTCCACTCTGGTGTCAATACGAGCAGTTGTTGAAGTATTGTTGGCTATTTGGGCTGGTTTGTTCCCTTTCTTTTTCATACTGCTTTTATATGTCTACCCATTTATTAGAATGATTATTACTTCCTTTTTTATGCTAGGGAATATTTAATGAGCTTTGTTCTCTTAAGGATTATGGGATTGGTGAATATCCAGCTATTGACATTTCACTTAGTATGTGGCCCCTATTGTTCCCAGTATCAGCACTACTTTGAGAGAAGACACTAACTCCCATTTATTAAATCTCTACAGAGCAAAATCACACACTAATTGACCTTAAAAAATTAAAAAAAAATTGTTGATAGTGTTTCCCAGAGTTCCTCTAATCCAGACATAAACCTTTGCATTCTGACATATGTTGAAAAATTAAAGATACTATTAAAATTAAAAGATACCATTAAAGTTAAAATTGCCATAACATTTTTATGGCTGAAAGGGGATGAGAGAAAAAATGGGCAAAAGACAAATGAAGAGAAGAAGAGAGGAGATGAGAAGAGAGGATAGGTTATCACAAACCACAGTTAAAAAAGGAAAATATAGATAGAAAGATTTGAGGTAATGTAGGATATAAAAGATGGGCTAAGAGGGGCTAAGAGGAGCTAGTGTAAGTATGTGTTAGGAAAAAAGACACAGAATGCTCCCAACTAATACTTTAAAACATTAAAAGAAGTACTAACAAATGGGTTGAGGGTACAATATTGAATATTAATGTAAAAACTTCTGAATCAAAATGAAGAGTAATATATGTGTAATCAAAGTTGTCATTGCAGTTATTTAGAGTAAACCATGCCAAGGTGGAGAAAATTCTTGTTGAGTCTTCCTGGTTTGGATTTCGTTAGGATTTAGAACTTTTAGAAGATGTTCATCACTTTTCAGTTCTGTGTACACCTGAAGGTCCTGGGGCACAGGTGTCACTCTCCTGTGGGCTCTGGATTTCCACTACCTTGTTTGAACTGGTTGTCATTTGTCAGCTCAGAGACCTGAGACTAGATGTTCAGGTGTAGTGTCATGTGTCTTCAGACTAACTCTGTTGCATGAAGGAACTACAGATACAGGGCTCAGGGCTGCTGCTCTTATTCCATCAGTTGACCCCACATCTGTTCCCCTCTATAGGACCATCTTCAAAATGGAAAAAACTTTATTGTAGTCAGTAAGCATGGAAACTATGATTTGGAATTCTTTGGGGGTGGTTAGGGGTGCAGACACTCCTCCTTGACTGACACACATCACTGGAGCACTATCTCAGATTAACTGTTGGTTCACTGACTCATCTCTCTGTTGAGGAAGAGTGGACCTTAGGGGCTTGGTAGTTACTGCCAACCTTCATTCTGGCATCTTAACTCCTCTTAACTATTCTTCAACTAAAATTTTGATTTCTTACTTAGCACCAACAGAAAAGGATGCTTTTGTTTTAAGTTTTTTGTTTTAATTAGTTTTTGTTTCTGTTACTGATATTTGTCTTATAAACCAAACTAACTCTTACTACTATGAGAAATTTATTGAAAACATCAATGAAATCTCTATCTGTCCACCTTTCTATCTATCTATCCATAAATACAGCCACCATACCTTCGTCTGTTGTTTTATTGATAGTAGCAATCTAATGTTTCCAAGAATAATCATATATATATATATATATATATATATATATATATATTTAAAATATTTTATCTATATTACATTTATGCATCCTAAAATTTACATTTTTGAGATGAACAATTAATACCATTTTGTACATTCACAATATTGTGCAACTATCATTTCTGGTTCCAAAGTTATTTCAACACCTTAAATGAATGTATATGCTCATTAAGGAGTGACCATTTAATTAATCACAATCAACACTCAGTACCCAGCACCATCAATTTGCTTTCTTTTTTAAATCTTCACCTATTTTGAATGTCTCATTCAAGTGGAATTATATCAGTACGTAATCAGTTCTGTATAATTTTTTTTTCACTTACCATATATTTTAGAAATTATTCCACATTGTAGTATATATCAGTACATAATTCATTTCATACCTGAATATTACCTCATTGAATGTATGCATCACATATGATAGGTTGGGTTTTTAAGTGTCCCACAATTATCTATGTGGTAAAGGCTTGGTTGGTCCCCAGTGCAGTGCTATTGGTAGGTGGTAGAAACTTTAACAAGTGGGGCTTAGTAGGAGGCTTTTGAATCATTGGAGATGTACACTTGAAGGAGTTTGTGGAATGTGGTTCACACACACTCCTTTCTCCCTTTTCCTCCCCGGTCATGAGAAGTATGGTTTTGCTCCACCAGGTACTTTTGCCATGATGTGTCACCACAGGGCCAAAACAATGGGCTAAATAGTCCAATCATGGTCTAAAACTGTGAGCCAAATCTCTTTATAAGTTGATTGATTGTCTGAGGTGCATATTAGCTTGACAGAAAGCTGATTAATATGCCATAGTTGATTTATTTATTCACTGATGTTTATTCATTTTGGGCTATTTATTGTGATTAATGTTTCAATGGACACACATACACATGTACTTGTTTAAGAACCTGTTTTAAATTGTTTTACATAAATTTATAAAACCAGAATTATTGAATCATGATAATTCTGTATCATCATTTTGGTAAACACTTAGTTTTTCTCAAAGTAGTTGGATTATTTTACATTTCCATTAGTCTGATTTCTCTAAATCTTCAACAACAGTCACTTTCCATTGTAAAAAAAAAATGTAAAATAGCTTGTCCAGTGAGTTAAAATGGTAACTTATTATGGTTTTTAAGTATAATTCTCTAATTAATAATGCTTTTGAACATGAATTCATGTTCTTATTTGTCATTTGTAGATCTTCTTTGAATGTCTGTCCAATTACTTTTCAGATTTTTTAATGAGGTTATTTGTCTTTTGTTGTTGAATCATAATTGTCTGTATATAATCTAAATACTCAAATTTTAACATATTTGTAAACATCTCCTCCCATTCTCTGTATTTTTCCTTTTTAAAATATGTACTTTAATGCACAATTTTTTTTAATTTTGATGAAGTCAAATTTGTCTTCATTTTTCTTTGGTTGTTCTTTCCTATGGTATTATATTAAAGAATCTCCTGCCATATTTAATATATGATATTAAACAAGTTTTCTTGTCTTGATATTCAGTTACATATTTTCCCTCTTAAATTAGTTATTTAATGTGTACTTTCATTAAAAATTTTACATTTGAATGTTTTGAATACAGTGACACTTTATACTTTGTCTTTTACAATTTTTACTGATGCATTATAATTATACATAGATGTGAAATTCATTATGTCATATGCTTATATTTATGTAGCATAATTTGATAAATCTAATTTCCCACTGCCTGACATTTCCTTCTCCTCCTCCCTCCCACCTATTTGCTTGCTCTACTTATCTTTCTTCTTTTATTATTATTGTATTATAATTATACACATCCACACGTATGTGTGTGTATGTGTGTGTATGTGTGTGTATATGTGTGTGTGTATGTAGAGAGAGAGATAATCATTGTGAACAGGTGTGTAGCATAATATGTACATTTCATTTTCTAGTAATTCCTATGCCCTCCACTTCTCCCTCCCTCTTGATCTCCTTTCTCTAGTATTTTAGTCTATTGGTTTCCCTTCTGTTTTCATGAAATTCCCTTTCTATTATATTTTCTTTGCTTTCTTACTTTCTTGAGTCTACATCCTATGACTTTCTGGGTCTTCTTTACTTCATTTAGCATGATACTCTCCAGTTTTATCAATTCATCAGAAAATTACATATTTTAATTTTAATTTATAGCTGAGTAAAATTCTATTTTGTGTATAAAATTCTATTTTGTGTATCTGGGATGATTCTGTAACTTGGGTCCTGTGAATATAGTCTTCTACTTTATGCTTTGGCATTATGTATTACTATAGTATGCTGATTTTAAGTCTTTTGGATAAATACTAAGTAATGGAATAGCTGGGTCATCTTTTTATGGCTTTAACTCTTATATATTAGGTTTTTTATCCACTTTGAGTTGTTTTTAATATAATATGAATCACAAAGTCAAATTCAATATTTTGCTTGTGCATATCTAGATTTTCCAAAAGTTGTTTAAGATATTCTTGTTATCTCCATTGAATGATCTCATATTTGCTGAATATCAAAGTCATACATGCATGTTCCTACTTCTGGACTTTGCTTTCTATTTAATTAGTCTATATTGCTATTTTTATGCCAGGATCACAAGAGGACAACACTCTATCAATTTTTTCCAAATATTTTCTTATGAAAGTTATATTATCTTTTACTTTTACATTTGTAATATTTATTATTACTGATACCATCAATCTAGACTTTGGAGCGGTATAATAAATCTTACAGTGCAAGTTGAGTAGTACTTATGGATTTAAAATATTTTAGAAGTATTGTGTTTGAGCAACAAAAACTTGATGTACTTATGATGCCCTCATACATTTTGCTTCCTTTCCTTTATTTTGTATCTTGAGAACCTATAGATTCCAATTTAAACTTTATTGCAAAACAACTCCAGAGAAATAAAACTGAAAATAACTTGAAGACTAAGACTGCTGTTTTCAGTGAGTTTACATTTTACAAATCTAAGCAAATTTCTGCTATTTTACTCTTCATTTGCTATACAGAATCAAAACTCTAATTAGCAATGCAAAATCTCATTTTAGCTTTTAGCTTTAACAAACAAATTTCAGCTGAAATATTGATCCTCCAGGATCCAGTATGAGACATAAAAAGAAAGCATGCCGTTATGTATCAGTTAAAAATAAATTTAAATTTAAAGAAAGAAAGCAGAAATATTTGTGAATAGTAGGAGAATCTCTTTTTACTGGACAACTACTATTTATGTGTGTATAGATAGATGTGAACTATTCAAATGGGCCTGTTACAGATTATGTCCTGTGGAGCTAAAACATGATTCTTAAGTAATCAGTTACTTAAGATTACTAAAAAGAACCTGATAATATTCTGTTAACTATAGTCTCTCATTATTTACATAGCCATATGAGACCTTTAACTATATCTCTTCCCTGTTTGTCATTCTTTGATGATAAATAGGGATATTGTTTATCCTAATATGTGACAAATATTGAAAATGTTGTCTGAACCATCAAAGACTATATACACTATGCTTTTAAATTTAAAATGCATTGCTATAAAGCTACACTTACATTGAATCTTATTTCTTAAAAATCATACTAATGACACATGGTGAAATGTATGGCAGCATCAATAATCAGAAAATACCTTCATCTTGAATTTTTTATACCCTGTATATTCTGAGTATATAGAGGTCGTGTGTACATGCTTACAAAAGGATTCTTTCCCAGATATGTTTTATTGTAAGAAATATAAAGAATGATAGATTGTCATCTAGTCTTATCCTGTGTATCAGAAAATGGTAAATTTCCTTACTATTCCAAATATAAAAGATGGTGAGTGAATTGTTCCCAGTAGAAAAGACTGAGTGAAATCCATTTTCCTTTTTTTTGTTACTAAAATTACATGAAATCCATAATATGAGATATAAGAAATACTTGATAAAACTCTGAATGAGGGCATATATGCAGTGGTAAGTAGCACACCCTATGAAGACAATCTAACTATTCTATGCAAGGAGGTTCCCTGAATGTTGGAGAGACCAGTATTCAAAAATCTACAGATATTACTTTGTCAAGACAATACTTATGTCTTCAGTCATATAAAGCATTTGATTATGAACTGATAGAAGTTGTGATGATGAATTATTCTAAATTGTGTAGATTGAAAAAAACAGTTAAGAAGAGGTTAAACTATTTTATTATGTTCAAGGTTAAGATAAAATTCGTCATTTCTCAACTTTTATCCTAGTGATTATTCTAACAGTCTGTGAAAATAATAAAGTTTTAGTAAGGGCATATCAAATAGAATATAGTTGTTAGTGGAAAAGCAAAAAAAAAGAAAAAGAAAACGAAAGCTGAAAAAATTTTGAGACATTTAATACATGGCTATTTTCATTTGATTCTTTTAAAATAATTTAAAAAGGTAGATGCAATTTCCTTTCTAAACTATTATTTTCCACACTCAGGCTTTTAAGTTCCTAAATATAAAACATACATAGTAATACACTTCCTTGTTTCTCTTTAAGGATGGTATAAAATTTAATAAGTATCAATTGTAACAACTGCCATTAATGCTAGTTTGTTGAAGATACTGCTTTACATCAAAAGATATTTATTTCTCGGAGATATTAAGTAATTGATATAAGGTTATTCACTTAATAAGTGATATAATAAAGATGTTAATGTTTGTTTAATTTTTTTAATACTGAGGTGTGAGCCCAGGGTCATCTTACCAATCAGCTATACTTCCACCCTTGCCATTTTTATTTTTATTTATTTATTTATTTATTTATTTATTTAATTGCTGGTGGGACTACAAATTGATGGAACCATTATAGAAAGCAGTATGGAGATGCCTCAGAAAACTTGGAATGGAACCACAATTTGCCTCAGCTATCCCTTTTCTCAGTTTACACCCAAAGGATTTTAAATCAGCATACTATATTGACACAGCCACTTCCATGTTTCTAGCAGCTCAACTCACAATAGCTAAACTATGGAACCAACCTTGCTGCCCTTCAGCAGATAAACGGATAAAACTTCAATCCTTTGTGAAATGATGCATTTATAAAATTAAACAGAAATTTCATGACAATGCATTGCTATACAAGTTTCTAAGCACTTGTATAAGCTTTGTAAATACTGACATAAGTTTTTGTACTTGTGTCAGTACACTAGTACCAAACAAGTATTTAGATCTTCATTGTGTTTCACAGACTTATGGACACATTCTAATTGTGGGTCCTGTGGGCATACACATTCTATTTTAGTACATAAAGAATGAAGCCAGAGAGTCTACATTTCTAACTTGTTCCTTTATTATATTTGAGGTTGGGGGGGGCACTGGAAAGCAAATCCTTTTGCAAAGTTTAAAGTGCCAACATTTTATTTTAGAGTTCTAAACTGGGTTTACAGAAGTGACTGCAGCAAGAAAAGATGAGCAGTGAGATATATCACTTCATCTTATTCTCTATAAAGAGTTGAAAGTGAAAAGAAAATATTTTTAATGTGTATTCACAAGGTACCCACTTGTCCATTAAAGATACCAAGAAGTAAATTAACTTGGAGAGAGATTAAGGAGGAGAAATTGTTTTCAAAGTGTCAATTAGTATACCATGAAGATGCTTCCTTAATGCTTTTGAGTTTCATTATTTGGGCTTTCAGCTACCTCTCTGAAATCTGTACTCTTTAGCTCATGGTGGTGTATGATGTCCAAATCCAAATCTACCTAAAGTAGGGAAGGTACTGACAAAGAAGGAAACAGAGGTGATGTCTAAAAGGGCAGCTGAGATTTTCACCAATCTCTTTGCCAACAAATTCATTATTATAGCTCCTCCTAAACTTATTTTCTTTATAATCTGTGATGGTATATCTATTTAGATGTTTTTTAAATTCCATTATTATAATATATATAACTGAAGGCAAAACTGCTTTTGGCATCTGGTCTCCCCAAAATGCTTAACACAAATAGTAGTTACTGATAACTCTTTGGCAGTAAAATTAATGTATCAGTCAATGAAAAAGAGCACCTATGTAAAGATCTTACTTGAAAAATGAAACAGTTACAATGTTCTTTAATCTTTGCTATATAACTCCTTCCTTATTATCAAGCATTTGATGTGCCAATTCCTCAAATAAAGGAGTTGAACAGAAATTGGCCTGATAAAAACTTTGGGATTAGCATTTCATTAGCATTGCAGTTTAACTAACCAAAGCCAAAAATTAGCTGGGTTGGGTTGGAGCAATTTGCAAGAAAGTGTGGAGCTTTGCTGAAAATAATGCTGCCTAGATTAACAGAACATGTAAATTATTGATACCTGAGCACATATATTTTATTCAACTTTGTTTATATTTTCCCGTGGTTTGAAAAGTTATTGCAATGATTTTCAATACTGTCACTACATACTACACTTTTATTAATATCCTTTATTGTAAATGGGATCATTTTTATTAACTTCAGATGTAACTTAAAATCTTACTAAAAATTTATACATAGTTTCACCTTTATCTACAGGATTGATATGAAACAACTTGCAATATTTTATTAGAAACATTAAAGTAGCTTATTTTCACATTATAAATTAATATTTATTAGTGTATTTGATATTTTAGCTTTGTCACAACATGTCTACAGCTATCCATTCATTTTGTTCAGTGACATATTTACTAGTTATTTCCTTTATAATTTTCCTATTTACAGGCAAAAATAGAGGAAAATCAGTTTGAGTTTGTTCTGCTTTCAATTTTTAATGCTTAAAGATTCCTTTTATCACATCCAAAATGTGTTTCATGGTTTAAATATTTAGAATATATCCCCAAATCACAGATCTTATTTCTGTACTTACACTCTAGGTAATAAGCAGAATCATTCACTCTTCATTCACTCACTTATTTATCCATTGTCTACTGAATGATTGCTGTATAAATATTACTGTACGTATCAATTCTAGGGAGAATAAGAACATTTTATTTGATTTCTTTTGAATTTAGCTAAACAAGAGATCGTTTGACATTTAATAATTAGCATAAGAAAGATATTTGATACTACAAAATTACAGAACTCTTTCAAAGTGAAATATTTGTAATAAAAGTTGGTCAAGATTTCTTAGGAACTTCCATAATATACTAATCAGTGATTTTCTATTGAGGAAAGGATGACTGGAACACACCTGCTTATATTTTAGTGTCTTAATACATCTCAAAGTATAAGTGAACTGTAGACATAAAAAACAGCAATTATTTGCTGCAATTATTTTCTCTCACAGTCCTTTGGTTGGCTACAGAAAGGAAATAGTAGAGATATAGAGATTTTCAGTTTGGGACTCTTAAAAATTTGTATTTCTCTTCTGATTTTTTTAAATTATTGTATCATTTACCTTATGAAATAATTATAACAATTACTTTACAATAATTTTCTCCAAATATCAACATATGGGTCATTGTTTTTTTTTCTCATTTATTGGTTTGTCTTTTGAGAATGGGTAATATTTTCCTGATTCTTCATAATTCTGTATTACACACTGAACATTCTCAATATTATGTAGTAGGTTCTCTTAAATTCCTCAGAAGGGGTTTCCACATTTTGCTTAAAAGCAGACAACTTTTGTAATGAAACTCATGCTAAACACTATTAAGTTACAACTCTGTATTTTTTTTTTAATTTAGGTAGTATCTCTCTGGTATGTACATGGTTCAAAACTAGACATATATTTATATTTGGGCAGAATTTTTTAGACAGAAATTAGCCTCTGTCTCATTGGCTTTCATATTTTTCCAATCCTATCTTCTATTGTCAACCTAAGGGTGACAATGATTCTCCCTTCATTTTTCTTTTTCTCTATTTAGTACTGGGAATCAAACCCAGAAGTTCTCTACCACTGAACTATATCCCCAGGTCTTTTTATTCTTTAACCATTATACTTCTGCAAACACCCTACGTTAGTTCAATACTCAGTGTCTCTGGGTATTTTTTTGGTGAAAAAAATTTTAGAGTTTATTGTAGCTATTATGAAATGTTTAATTGGTAAGAGTTTACTCTTTTATACTGCCTATAGTAAAAACTATAGGCAGGAGATTTTAGGGGAAAATTCAATATCTAAGAAATGAAAAATCAAAACAAACCTGTACACAACAAAGTTACACAATGTGCCTTTTTAGTTATAGATAAATTAAGATAATATGAAGATGATATATAGCATATGTCACAATGATGATGGATATGTACTCCATGGACAAAGAAAATAACTGAGAATATTTATCATCATGTTTTAAGTGAAAATTTGATGTTTAAAAATAAATATATTTGAATAGAACATACTGATGAGGCATCTCAAAACCATCACAATATCTGAAATCTATGAAATAACTGGATATGAAAATGTAGGTTAAAAATAAACTTAAATACAAGAGCTCATTGCCCAAGAGGGTTACTGTTAAGAAGAGCTATTTTATTTATTGCATTTTCTCTAGAGGGGAGAATTAAAATTAAAAATTGAAAATTTTTGTATGGGACATTTTTCAAGAACAGTTTTGGCAAAATTTAATGGGAGCTTTCAGGAAATTGAGCATTTTATCTGTTTATAATAAAATAAATATTATAAATATCTAACAAGGATCACTAAATAGCTATTATCACATTTAAATTTCAAATTATGCATCAAAACAATACCTAAATTGTTTATATACATTTTCTTGACTTTCCAATTTAGGTAAATGATAAATATCATGTATTTATATTTCTCAGAGATTCAAAATTAATTGTGAGAAATACAAAATGAAATAGTTGGCACTTGGTTTTCTTTGCTGCTATAAGACAAGTTGCTAAAATTCTAAATTCCCTTTATCTGTTCAACTAATACTACTTATAAAATATTAATAGATTTTTAAAATTATGATTTCCCCTTATACTGAAAATCATATTTCAAAACTTATTTTATCTCTATTTATTTTTGGCCTTTTTTAAATTTAAATTTAATTTTTTTTTTTTAGTCATACGTGACAGCAGAATGTATTTTGACATATAATACATACATGGAATGTACATACATCAATCATATTGTCTATTCTATTCTGCTGCCCTTCCTATCCCCCCATTCCTCCCCTCCTCTCCCTTCCTTTCTCTCTATCCAATCTAATGTGACACACTTTTTTTTTTCTCATTATAATATCATATATGTATTCTGTATAACAATTTTTGGCTTTTTTGACCTGTATTTTTCACAAGTTTCCCTTCATGTGACATATTAATATTTATTAAATTTCTAAACAAACTATAAACATTATATAATTTTGTTTTCCTTAAAATTTATCTTAACTTTCATTCTAATATTCTCAAGCAATATGTGTGCCCTATCTTGTGCTTTTATGGTATTCCCCAGACACTTTAATGTATCACTAAATAATTAATAATTATTTTTGTCGGTTTTCTAATCAGAAATATTTCATGTTTAAAATAGAGCACTGCTTTATTTTCTCTCTTTTTATTTGGTATTTTTATCTGGAGGAAATGATCTCTCATTGCAATTATTCTATTATAAGGCTATTTTTCTCAAATTTTACCCTTTCTCAGCTACACAATTTTATACCCAACTTGACCATTTTAACGCCATTTTGACATCTATATTCAAAGTTTACATGGGCCTCTCAAACTTGTTAATTTTACATTTCTTAATTTTCTTCCAAAGTTTTTCTGACCAAGTTTTTTCAGTGTCAGTATTACTAATAAATACCCAAAGTGAAAAATCTCTATATTGAGCTTTTGATTTTCTTTCCTTCTCAATTTCCAAGTCTAATTTACTACTTAATTTTGAAAAATCTACCCCAAAGTTATAATCAGAATAGAGATGGCTAAAATTGTTACTACTATACACCTACTATTTTTTTAGTGTCTTAAGGATCTCTAGTTGTATTCTCTTTCTCATTCTTTGTAGCATATTCTACATCTTTTTTTTTCTTATATAGTTAGATTAGTAGTTTATCATTGTATTTCTCTTCTAAAAGATTTTTTTTAAATTTATTGATACTTTGGAATGGTTTTGTTTTCTATGTCATTGATGTAAGGTATTTATTGCTAATCCCCCTTTTTTACATTATTTCATACTTACTTTGATTTTCATTTCTGGTTTCTTTTGGTAAATATTTAAATCAATACTTTTTAAAAAATTTTAAAATATAGATACTTAGTAATCTAATTCATTTTATTTGTCTTTTTATCTGTATCTATAGATTTAATTTTTGTTTAATTTAAAATACTTACTAATTTCTCAGTTTTTTCTCATTTGGACAATCAATTTTTTAAAGATGTGTTAGTAATTTTCAAATATTTAAAGATTTTCCATATTTTTATTGTTTTTATTCATTTCCAATTGAATTTTATTGTGGTCAGAAGACACACAATATATGGTTTGAATATTTTAAAATTTATTTTACTTACCAGAATATGGTATATTTAGGTAAATGTTCCTTTTATGGTTGAAAAGTATTTGTACTTCGCTATTGTTAAGTGGAAAATTGAATATTTTATGCTTGTAAATTTTGTGAAGTTTATTGATGGTGTTTTTCAAGTCATCATATTCTCTTAATTTTCTGTTTACTTCAATTTCTTTGACAAATGAGTACTTAATCATATGATTAACCATTAACTGCACACTCTCTCTTTGGTCCTATCAGTTTAACATCAAGTATTATGAAGCTCTGTTATTAGGTGCATGGAAGTTCAGATTTTATCTTCTCTTAATAAACTGATTTTTTTTTAAAAAATTTAATTCTAGTAATAATTTTTATACATTCTTTTTACAATGCTAACATTATTAGAGGTCATGTCAGCCTTAGTTTTATTGTTATTATTATGGAATATATTTTTACACTTGTTTAACTTAGTTTATTTACATGTAATGTGGGTTTCTTGGATGTTTATATTTACCCATTCTCTCTCTTTTATTTGATGCAATTAGAACATGTTAATTTACTCTGATCTTTACATAATTCAGGTTAATCTACCATGTTGCTACATTTTTTTCCTTCTACTTCTTGTTATTCCCTTTGTCCTCTTTCTTTGTCTATATGTCTACATTTGGGTTGTCTCATAGCTCCATTTCATTTCAATTGTGGCTTTCTAATTATGTCTATTCTATTTATTCTTAGTGGTTGCCATAAATGTTATGCTAAATAGCTTCCCCGTACTGTAACATACCTTAAGAAATGTTAAAATGGTTTTATGAGAATATAAGAATTGAACATCAGAGTTATTCTATATCCATTCTTCTGGACTTTATGTTATTGTTTATATTCATCCTAATCTTATTTAAAGTCCAGTAATATTCATTACTTTTTGCTTTGACAGCAAAGGCATTTTAAATATTGAATTAAATATTTTAAAACACATTCAAATATATAGTGTTACACTTAAATTATTTTAAGCATATACAATATATTTACAAATATTTAAAAACATTATATTTAATATTATACTGTTGGAAGCCACTCTAGACAGGAGCTATGTACACACCTTTAAGTCCTGGGTAAAGAGGTACTGAACTGGTATTGTACTCATTGCAATACAGTTGGACTTTACCTCCACTCAGATAAGAAAGGTGTAGCTCCAGAAGTGGATATTACCCCAATGGGGTTGAATTACACCCTCCTGTCTTTTGTAACCCTACTTTTTGGCCTTTTTTGGGGGTAGAATGTTCCATGGATTCGCTCCCTTCATTAATAAAACCTGGGTTGGAGGTGTGCTCCCTCTTTTTCTTGCCTCCCCTGCCCCCCTATGGGAGCTGCAGCTGAGGTATGGTCACTGAGTCCAAAGAAAAAGGTATTTCTCTGTCTTTGTGTGATTATTTAATGTCAGCTCAAATTCATTTGAAGTGGCCCTGATTGATTATACTATTAGTATTATGCATTATTACTGTTATATTTAAAATGGTGAATATATACTTTATATTTAACCACACACACTTCCATCAATCTTCATGACTTTACATATATTCAAATATTTATCTGGAATCATTAGCTTTCTGCTAGAGTTACTTATAAAATTTCCATTAATGCAGATCTACCTGAAATAAAGACATTTCAACTTCAGTCAGCATGAAAATATTTTTTCCTCTTCTATTCACTGTTATTTCCTGTTGAGTGTGGAATGATATGATGTTGCTCTACTCTGTTCTGGCTTTTAAAAAATTATGATGATAACTTGGTGTACTTTTTTCATTTATTTCTATTTTCTGTTTTTACATCTGGTTGCTTTTAAGAGTTTCTTTCTATTTCTTCTTTTAAAGATTTGATTATAATCCAGGTCTTTGTAATTTTTTTCCATTTTTGTTTTGTATTTTTTTTTCTCTATTGGGGATTGAACCCAAGGTGCTTAACCAGTGAGCCACATCCCCATTACTTTTTCTATTTTATGTAGAAACGGGGTCTACTAAGATGCTTAGGGCCTCATTAAATTGTTGAGGGTGTTCTTGAACTCACCATCCTCCTGCCTCAGCCTCCCAACTGGGATTACAGGCATGTGCCACTGTGCCTGGCTGTATCATTTTTTTTTTCTTTTTCACTTTTATACTTATAGTTTTTGCCCATCATTTTTTTGTCAAATATTTTTGTTTCACTTTGCCTTTTGAGAATTCCGGCTATTGTTTGTATTAGGCAATTCAAAATCCTTCCACAGTTTTGATCTTATGTTAATATATACTTTTTGTCTTCCTCATTCTGTATTTCATTTTGTGTTGTCAAATTCACTCATCTTTCCCTCTGCATTTTTTTTCTGTTGTTTGTACTCTGCAGAGTACTTTTTATCTCATAGATTGTCATATTGTCTCTCAGTTTGGGTATTTTTTGAAATATTCTTTTTGTTTTCATATCATGCTTTCCACAAACTCTCTGAATATCAGATATTATTATAATAATTGTGCTAATATCCTAATCTACTAATTATGTCATTTCTGTGTCAATTTTGATTAATTTTCACCTGCCTGTGGTTTCATTTTCCTACTTATTTGCATGGCTGGAGATTTTTAATTGGTTGACCAATATTGGAAAATATACCCTTTGGGATGCTGGATATTCTGTATTCATTTAAGCATATTTGGTAAAATCACTGGGAAACAATATAATAATCTCAGATATGACTTATAATTTTTGGAAGCAAGATCACTCTTTAGTTTTAATGAAACTAAAGGTGCTGAATTTATGAGTATACTTCCTGATGCACCACATATTATGAATTGTCTTCCACACTTGCTTAAATAACACAAACTTCTCAAGACTTATAAGCTCTGCTGGTTATTTCAACCTCTCCTTTCTGGTGTATATTGTCAGTAGTCTCTTCCTGACTTGAGCATGCATATTTGGAGGTATTTTCCTATAACTGTTCATCTAAATCTAAAAAAGGGTGAAAGGTCTGCAGAGCTCCTGAACTTTCATTCTGTGAAAAAAAAAATCTCTCTATGCATTTCTTTCTTCTCACATTTCACAAAGGTCTGTTCTATGAACTCTGATTGGTTTAGTCATCTGAAAATCTCTTTTGCCTCCTCAAAGAGAGCTTCTTTTCTGTTTGAATTATCCCTGCCAGTTCTGTGGCCTAGGAACTCTCTCTAAGCAACAAACTAGAGCAATTGAAGTACAAATCTGTTTTTCTCTACTTTTTCATGATCACCATTTATCCAGTGGTTTATTTTTTGTGGTTATATATTTTGTTCATTTGTGGATATGCTAAAAAATAAATCTAAATTTTGTTAATTTATTAAACCTGAAAAGGAAATCTGAAACTGTAATCAAATTTAAATTTATACTGGAATGATTGTTGAAAGTCACTTTGACTTATCAAAGCTTCTCTCTGGTTTATCTTCTATTAATTAAAATGAAAATATCATATGTGGTTTTAAAAGTTAAAAAGTTTATCTCTTTAACAGAAGGAGAAGGTCTTCAGCCTCAGGCACCTAGCAGGTATGGAAGGATTTTTCATTGCAATTTGTGTGGAAGTAAATATTCTTAGCCCAAATCTGTATGAGGGAGTCTAAAAATGCTTCAGGGCAGTTTGACTAGTTTAAGAATATCCTGAATCAAATTATTCTTTAAGTTTGATAAAAAATGTGCAGACACAGCAAGGACCTATTACAACATTTATTATGTTAGCAGAGTTGTTAGTGGAGACATTTTACCTTAGTCTATTTATGGCAACAGTAGCCTGCTTATATATCTTCAAAATTCAAATTTCCTTCTATAATCCCTTTTCTATGCACCCACCAAAGATTTTGAATTTTTTCAGGAAACTATCAAGTCTTTCTTTTTTTCCTTTTTCTCTTTTTTTATTATTATTTTGATAAAGTAAATCATACTGTATTACCTCCCTGATAAAACCCATGTCCGCTTATTTCATATATTTCAGGTTTTCTCTCATGATTTTTTTTCTAATTAACTGATTATATTTCATTTTATTGCAACTCCTTGTTTGATGGTTAACTACACTTGTTTGTGTTATAAATACATAATTGCCTTATATTTTATAGGCATGATGCTTAACTTATCAACATCTTCCTGTAAGCTGTATACTGCCACATCAGGTATAATATGAGCACCTGACAACCCTGCTACTTCTCTTCTTCTAGCTTTCTTGGTATTTTTAAGGAAATGTGTGAGTGAAAATGAAAATGTTTCCAGACAGAAGAAACTTGTATCTATGCAAGAAAATGGAGAGCATTAGATATGGTAAATCTGGGGGGGGTATATTTTATGCAGTACTGGAAAATGAATTCAGGACTTCAGCGCCTCCCACATATCCTGCAAGCACTTGATCACTGATCTATGTTCTTATGTTCCTAGCCCCACCCCACCACCCCACTGCTCTGTTTTTTTTTTTTTTTTTTTTTTTTTGTATATTATACTGTTTTAAGATGGAGTTTCTCGAATTTGCTGAGACTGGTCTTGAATTGTGATCTTCCTGCATTAGACTCCCAGATTGCTGGGATTATAGGCAAGGCATACATTATGACCACTGGTAAATTAAAATATGTTGCACATGTGCCTGTGTGTGTGTGTGTTCACACACATGCTTGTATTGAGGATTGCATCTAGGGGCTTTCTATCACTGGGCTATACCACATATTGGTTTAACTTTTTTATTTTGAGACAGGCCTTTCTGAGTTGCTGAGGATCTCTCTAAATTACCAAGACTGGTCTCAAGCTTGTAATTCTCCTGCCTCAGTCTCATGAGTCGCTGGAATTATGGGCATGCACCATCATTTGCAACTGTTTTTAAAATTTAAAAAGATCTTAGAATAATTACTTGTTAAATACAAAAATTAAAACACTGTTCTATTACACTTTGTATACATGTTGAACTATATTAAGTTGCATAAACATACCAGGAATGTCACACTTCAGGCATTTTGAGACTGTTCTTTCTACCTGGAGATAAAGACTTTGCACTCTATGCAAAATTAAACACATTTGTTCTGGCTCACCTTTTTCTTTAGAAATTCTCAGTCTAGCTTTCATCTCTATAGTGAACTTTCACAACTCATCTCATTTGACCAAAACCCTCATCTAATATTCTTTACTTTTACCTTTTCAATAATTTTTAATTCTATATTTGACTTGACACTTTTAAAAGTCCCCTCGATTAGTTCTATACATTCCATTAAAATCAAAACATGCTTCCTTTTTCTCCATCATTTCATATCTGTGTGATTTACTTATTGATGAATTTTACAATATAACCAGAGTGTACTTAGAAAATTCTTCCTTAATTTTGTTTTCATAGTTTAAGACAGTTTTATAAAAACCCTCAAAAATAATATTTTGGCTCAAAATTTTACATAATGCAATGAATCATGTGAAGTTATTTAGATTTGTTATTTTATGTTGTGTGCTATCTACAAAATAAGTATTACAAAGTAGGCCAATACATTTTTTCAACATGTTTGAACTTAAAAGAAAGTTATCCTATCATTTTTTTAATATCCCTTGAGCTTCTTTGAAGTGACCCTGTCAACATACCTCAGTGTTCTAGCACTCAAATTGTTTCTTGGCCTGTTGCCAAAAGAATACTACAGGGATTTATACTGGCAACTTCTTTATAAATATATACAGAACATTTTAAAAAATAAGTTGTACCTTGGAGCAATTCAAATCACAGTGTCACTTGTAATGAAAATGCTATGTGCTGATTTGTCATTATATATATTTTTAGGATTGATAATGGGCTGGATTTGACAATCAACTGACTAGTAAATCTATACAAAGGGATGTCAATGGATAACACAACCAAATAGTCACAATACAGTGTGGCTTTTCAGTAAGTAGTTTCAGATGCTTATTTACATATATAACATGCAAACTGTACTTTAGAAAAAGCTGAAGAGAATGTTTAGCAAGTGTCATAATCAAAAGGCATTTTCTTTTTTTTTTGTGTTTCTTCTTTTTTATTTGTTTTAATTAGTTACACATGACAGTACAATGATATTGACATATCATACATTTGAATCAGATGGGGTATAATTTAGATATAGCTCAGTTGGTAAAATGCTTGCCTTGATGCACAAGGTCCTGGGTTCAATCCCCAGCACACTCACAAACAAAAAAGGCATTTTCTTAAACTACTTTTCTTTAAGTATCTGTTTCTCTAGTTATTATTTTTTCTTATACATATTTTAAATATACATATATATCTTATACATATAAAAAACAGACCCATATATTTGATGTATTTGTCATAAAGCAATGAGCTTTTAACTATAATATATTTTCAATGAGATTGCTTGAGTTCAACTATTAGCACCAAACTTATCATATGTGTAGAGACATATCAATAATGTCATAGTCCATATGAGAAAAAATCTAAAAAGATAAATTGAATTATTTTTGTTTACACAGTTTTGGATGATAGTATTCATTTTACAAAAGAGTTTGCGTACAACATCTGTTCAAGAGACATTCTGCTATTTCCATTTGAAAACATTTTTAAAAATCATTTAGAACTTCTGTGAAATATGTATTAATCAAAAGGTGGCTTAGTTGAAACTAACACATAAATTAGTACTCTTGTAAAACACCTCATTTGGAAAAATATCTTTTGGATTAATTAATTAATTAACAATATAATACTTAAGCAAAGTGAACAGTGGCAAACTTTAAGATTATGTATAAAAAGTTTCATAAAGGAGCAAAAGTCAGAATTGAAAATAAAATTTACATCTTGGTAATAAAGGATATTATTCACACATTTTGAAACTCCATTGTACATGCACCAATTACAGTCAAAGGAATGCCTGTAATGTTTACCCAATCTTGAGTGAAAGTCGACATTCTAATATCTCCTATAAAGAAAGTGGGAGTATGACCATTTGGCACAGAAAACAAAGGGAATAGATCTTTTAAAGAATGAACAGAGAACTGGTTAATGTAACAAAAATAAAATACCCTAATTTAGGATCAATTTACCAATTGTCCTTCTGTCCATTAAGTGAAATCTCCCCACAGTTTCACCACAGGCATCTTCAGTGTACTCAAGGATTCAAATCAATCATTTGCTGCTTCTACTTTTATTTTTCCTGACTACTTTTTACAGTGGTTATTAATGGATTGATGAACATAAAGATCCTGAAAAACCATGGCTTTGATTAATTCTCCCCTCTCCTGAGAATGGAAAATGAAGAGGGAATTTTTCTCATCCTTTGCTATATAGAAATGTTAGATTTTCAAGAGATCAGAGAGGAAAAACATGACTCAAGTTTGCTTTATTCATGCATTTTAAAAGGTATATCGTTCTTGATATATATTTTTCTTATGCAATACTACCTATTAGTTTATAATACATTACAAAAGCACAGATTCTGACCTTGATGAATATAACTATTGGAAACAAGAAAAAAAAACACACTGTCCCCAGTACAAGAACTTGCCTTCTTAAAATATCTGTATATTTTTATATTTCTGAAATAAATGTTAACCTATTAAATTGGTTGTACTGGGCCAATTACAAATGCTGTATTTGAAATGCTGTAACTGTTCTAGTTTCTTCATGTTCTGTGATTTTATTATTCAGTAGAGCACAGGGAAACATGAACATAAACTCTTACTTACATCATTACCTAAATTTAATAGGCCACTAACTTGATATTTGCAATGTAAATGTCCCAATATATAATTGTCAGAAGTAGTTTGGTGATGTATTTTTTTTCTAGAGAAAAATAAAAACTTATGATTCTATTATTGGTAAATGAACATTTGTTGTTCATTGATGATTTGATATATTTTTCCCTTTTAAGTGTCTTGCTTCATTGTCTGAGCATTTGTTTTATTGCCCACAATTCAAATTATTGTTTCAAAATTGGACAGAAAGAAAATGTAAGCTTGAAAAAAATTTATGTTGAAAGATAAACAAAATATTTAGATGAAAATTGGGACAAAAATATAGGCAAATCCTGGCTCTGACTATTTCACACTATTTATTCTAATGCTTAGTCTGCAGATATATTTATGTTTGACTTGATTATGAAACTTAGGCACAATTTATTATTATTGCTGTTATATTATGAATTCTGAATTTTCTGAGTTCTTCCAAATGTGTTCAACTATGTTAATGATGTAACTCACAATGGGGATTTGTGAGATTTGAGAAAGATTTCAAGTAATTATAATTGGTGCTTAAATATGACTAGTAGTATTGTTGATGCTAATTCATTATCCTCAAAACCAACTTTCTATAAGGAAGACTGTTAGAGTCAATAATATAACCTGTAAGAATGGGAGGGAGTATAAGAATTTAAATTTTCAGATTGTTCATTATATGGTATAAGTGCGGAGATATTGATTCACATTTTATTCATTAAATTTAACAGGTATTTAAAATTCTGAGAAACCACTAAAATCCTAAAAATGGAAAGCACAATTCAAAATAGAAAAGTACAATTGTGGGAATAAAAGAAATAATATTTTATCAAAATAGAATAAGGTAATAGAAGAGAAAAAAATTCCATATTTATGAATTGAACAAAGGGGGTTTCCATGTAAAAGTGTGATACTTTTTATGAGTTTTCATTGCTGTTATAAACATACCTGGTATATTTAGGAAACATGGAATTTATATAAATTTTGTATGAAATAAGTATATTACAAGATATACTATCAAGTTTATGTTAAAGAAAAATATCTAAGAAAAGTATAAATTAATTATCTAATCATATTAGTCAAGGGTCTCTAGAGAAGCAGAACACATAGTATTCTGTAGGATGTATGTGTGGGTGTGGGTGTGTATTTGTTTAAAAGAAATTTAGTATAATTAAGGAAGTTGGGTTTGGGTAAGTCAAAATCTACAGTTGTACCTGGGAAGCTCTCATCTCAGGAGAATCAATTTTGTAATTTTATTCTGAAGGTTGGCAACTGGAGAACCAGGAAAGCCAACAGTTAGACAAAGTTCAAAAGCAGTGGTTTGGACTTTTATTCTTGTTGTTTTCAGTAGTGACTAAGGTAAGTCTTTATGGTTTTATTCAGACCTTTAACTAATTAGATAAGACCCACTCATATTATGGAGGGTCATTTTACTTAAAATGTTAATCTCATTTAAATCCCCTTTTGGATATACTCAGAATAATGTCTCACTAACTGGGTACCCCATAACCTTGTCTAATCTAGAGATAAAATTGACCTTTACAGTAGTTATATAATTGGAAAAAAATAAAAAGGAATAAAACGGAGTGTTTGAAGGGGCACTAGTGGAAAATTATGCTAACCAAAGTACTCATAAGGGCTGAGGATGTGGCTCAAGCAATAGCACGCTCGCCTGGCATGCCTGCGGCCCGGGTTCAATCCTCAGCACCACATACAAAGATGTTGTGTCTCCCAAAAACAAACTAAAAAATAAATATTAAAAAAAAAATTCTCTCTCTCTCTCTCTTTAAAAAAAAAAGTACTTATAAGACTTCACCATAATGTTATCCCATGATTAATAGAATGACATCAAAATATTTCTGTTACAGTGTAAATTGAAATGCCTTATATTACTCTGATATGATTCCTTATCAAATTTTATCATTTTGATTAATTTTAATTAAAAAAAATAAAACCACTGGAAACCAAATAAATTAAATGCAAGGGAAAATTTGCCCTTGAGATAATTTTTAAAAAGTCATTGTCTTACATCATGGTTTACACTTAACCATTTTTGAGTCCTCATTAAAAATTTCTTGATTTATTCAGTTTCTTTTCCATTTTGATACTTTACCTCCTAGCTAATACAAACTATGTTTCCAGGCACTTTGTATGCACTATCTACTCTGATATTATAAGCAGCTCAATCAGTGACCTTTGTGGTCTCTTTATAAATAAGGAAACAGATGGTGACTATTTTAATGAAGGCTATACATCTTGAGAATGTATCAGATCAAACTGAACAAAGTATTAAGACCTTGGAAGACAAATTGGAGAAAAGATAGCCTCCTCAACAAATGGTGCTGGGAAAAGTGGAAATCGATATGCAACAAAATGAAATTAAACCCCTATCTCTGACCATGCACAAAACTCAACTCAAAATGGATCAAGGACCTAGGAATTAAACCAGAGACTCTGTGTCTAATAGAAGAAAAAGTAGGCCTTAAGCTTTATCATGTGGTATCAGGCCCCAACTTTCTTAATAAGACTCCTATAGCACAAGAATTAAAACCAAGAATCAATAAATGGGATGGCTTCAAACTGAAAACTTTCTTTTCAACAAAAGAAACAATCTGTGAGTTTCTTCTCAGCAAAAGAAAAAAATATGTGAGTTGAATAGAAAGCCTACATCCTGGTAGCAAATTTTTACCCCTCACATATCAAATAGCGCACTAATCTCTAGGATATATAAAGAACTCAAAAAGCTAAGCATCAAAAAACCAATAATCCAATCAATAAATGGGCCAAAGACCTGAATGGACACTTCTCAGAAGAGGAAATACAATCAATCAACAAATATATGAAAAAAATGCTAATCATCTCTAGCACTTAGAGAAATGCAAATCAAAACTGCTCTAAGATATCATGTCACTCCAGCCAGAATGGCAGCTATTATGAAGACAAACATCAATAAGTGTTGGTGAGAATGTGTGGGAAAAGGTACACTCATACATTGCTAGTGGGACTGAAAATTGGTGCAGCCAATATGAAAAGCAGAATGAAGATTCCTTGGAAATCTGGGAATGTTACCACCATTTGACCAAGGTATCCCTCTCCTTGGTGTATACCCAAAGGACTTAAAAGCAGCATACTACAGGGACACAGCCACATCAATGTTTACAGCAGCATAATTTACAATAGCTAAACTGTGGAGCCAACTTAGATACCCTTCAGTGGATGAATAGATAATAAAAATGTGGCATATATACACAATGGAATTTTACCCAGCAATAAAAGAGAATAAAATCAGGGCATTTGCAGGTAAATGGATGGTGTTGGAGAAGATAATGTTAAGTGAAGTTAGCTAATCCCCCCAAAAAAACCAAATGCTGAATGTTTTCTCTGATATACGAAGGCTGATTCTTAGTAGGATATGGAGGGGGAACATGGGAGGAACAGATGAATTCTAGATAGAGAAGAGGGGTAGGAAACTAGCAAGGATGGTGGAATGTGATAGACATCATTATCCAAAGTACATGTATGATGACATGAATTGGTGTCAGCATGCTATATATACAACCAGAGATATGAAAAATTGTGCTGTATATGTGTAATAAGAATTGTGATGCATTCTGCTGTCATTTATTTAAGAAATCAAATAAAAAATAAATAAATAAATAATTTTTGAAATTTTTAAAAATGTATATTTGGCCTGAAAAATAAAGATTGAAGAATACATAACTTGAAAAGAAAATGGCCAGAAAGTTTCCCTAGAAATAGTTATTTAATGAGAGATAACTTTATGTCAAAGGCAAAGAACTGATGGTCAACAAATAATATAGATAACAGGGAATCTCTTAAAGCCAAGCTAGTAATAATGTTTAGTGTGAAAATTTATGATCCATTCAACTTAGATACACAATATTCTGAGATATCCATAGTTGTCACAGAGCAGGAGATATAGAAATGTGGCGTCTCTAGCAAGATTCAATAGGAGAGCAGCAGTACAGGTGGGCCCTGCCATTCTGGAGCTAATCTTCACTGGAGAAACAGATCCCTGGAAACTAATAGACCACAGTGAAGATTGAGAGTCTTATCACAGGGGCAAAAAGTGACAATGAAATTTGAGTTGCTTATCCTAAGCTGAATATTATCAAATCAACTGATTATATGTTCACACAGGAATACTATTATTCTTTATGTTATAAATAGGACACATTATGTTTCTGGAGAAGAAAGAGAAGCCAGAGTGTACTGCATAAATAGTGACCCAGACTTCTTTTCCTGTTCTCCCATCTACCCAACACTAGAAGGAGGAAAAAATTAAATAAAATGAAACTAAATGAAACTATGGCAGTGGAAGGCCTGAAGCATAATCACTCAGTGGAGCTTAGGATCAGAGAAAGGGATGAAACTGAGAGAGAGTTGGAATATAAAATCTATACTAGTTTCTCTGTTGTTTGGTAATTTTTGTTTTTGTTGTTTGTTTTTGTTTTCAAACACAAGCTTTCAGGACCCTGTGCTTTGTTATACTCAATATTGTTATGGTTTAAAGATTTAATATCCTCCAAAAGCTCATGTTTTAAAAGAATGGTCCAAAATATAACAAGATTCAGCAGTGGAACTTTTAGGCAATTATTAGATCATGGAGGCTATATCTTCATCTGCTGCAGTCTGGCTGGGCACAAAATAACCGAGCCACCACACACCTTGTAGATTCAAACAGCAATTCTTTATTCCCGAACTGTCACCAGCACTCTACACGCACATTCTGGGGAAAATCCACACTTACACTGGACTCTGCATCCCAAAATACTCTCTGAATCCCTTGAGAACTCAACAGGAACTCAAGGAGCGGGTGGGCGCCTGAGGCAGCAGGATACGCCCTATTCTCAGCAGGGTCCACCTTAAACCTGGAACTACCCTAAACCAAGGAGCAGGATACTCCCTATTCCCAGCAGGATACACCCTAAACCTGGACCCACGCTAATCCAGCAGGATCCTCCCTAAACCCGGATCCACCCTGGTCCTTGAGAAGGGTCACCTTTCTCATGCAATGTCACTACAAATGACCTGGGTCCAAGGCAAGCCCATTTCCACAATGGAGAGTCCTTCCTCTAAGCAACATGGGGTAGGCTGACAAGGAAATTGCCATGTGTCATTCCTACTTAGCTATGGCTCTCAGCATCTCCCCCCCATCTGATTAATTAAAAAACAAGCAATGTGGCTTAGGGACCATGCCTGGTAGGTTGTCCAATTCAACATATTGTTCTTACCCGTCATCGGATGAACTGACCTCTAGGCGTCAGCCTCCTGTCTTAGGTTGATACCACTGCAATTGGATCATACCCGTCACTGACTACCGGTCCAGCATATAGCCATACTTGTGGATAGGCCTATGCACCAGTGGGGGGGGGGGGTTCTTTGCCTCACTTCTGTTGGCCCCCAAATTTGGCCTTGGTGCCGGTGTGGGGGGGTGAGGTTCTTTGCCTCATCTCTGTTGACCCCCAAATTTAGACCATCACTAGTAGAAGGGAGGAGGATACAGAAGTGCCAGACACCAAGCCAATTGATGGCTCCTCTGGAAAAATTGCATCACTGGTGACACCATCAGCAAAGATATGCCAGCACTACCACAATTTGCTGCACCAAATGATAGTTCACAATGTATACAAGTGATACATAGTCCAGGCAAGTTCTGCAAGCAGTTCAAAGTGGAGGAGTCTATCAATGTCCATTTCCTCCCAAAGTAAATGGACTCCTTGATTGAGCATTACTTGTTGAGTTATATTCATTGATGCATCAGTTTATACAGTTTACTGTGATAGCTATCATAGAAGCTGTAGTTTGGTTTTATCTTTGTCTTCACTGGCACTGGGATGAAGATAAGAATTCGGGCAATGATGCTAAAGAGACATTATCCTGAACAGAATTATTAAATATAATGAAAAGGAAAGGTGAAAGTAAACAAACAGATCTGTTATCCTCCTTTAAAAACAATTTCATCCTCCAGCTAAAATGGACTGAGAGACTGGGTGCCTCATACACACATTCAGTCTCACACACCTCTCATCTCTGTCCCAGTCAGCAAGAGGCTTTGAGCCTATTTCACAAACATCAATAGGATCATTATCTCCACAGCAGTTTGTGCTCTTATCTTTCTGATGGGGATCTTCCCAAGTCTGAGGGAGGGCTCCATAATTCCATATATAACCTTTGTAAGGGAAGATATTCGCCATGAAGCATGGCTTGCCATCCTTTACATCTTGCTTAATGGGATTCAATGGCTCCTGGGTGGCTATCTCCATTTTAGCGTTTGTCCACCAAGGTATTTCTAAAACCATATTAAACAAATTATTTGCAATGTAGTGGCAGAACTAGAATGAAGCCAAGAAATGTGCTCTGATTTCTCTGGAATCCAAATTGGCTGCTGTTCTCTCTGTGGAAACACACAAACAGAACCCCCCAACTCCAGACAATCACTGGGTCAGGAGCTTTCCATTGTCCTGTTAGAATATCTTTCCAAAGTACTTTAGGCTTATGTACATTTTTTGGATACATATGTGCTTCCGCAGCACTAAGCCCTGATGAATCCAAATTTTAAAAGTTTAGAGTAAAAAGGGTTATTTTAAGTTTATCTTTGGGGGATATATACCCCTTTCCAATTCCCTCTTTTTGCTTTAATAAGTATGTTTTAATAGTTTGATGAGCTCTTTAAACTATGCTTTGTCCCTGTGGATTGTATGGGATTCCTGTTAAGTAAAACATTAACTGATTTTTCTTTAGGGATGATGTTTCAAAATATCCTATATGCATCCTTTGGAAATTTAAAGATCCTTTTAAATTCAAGTCTTCCAAAAGCATTTTGCCTTATTTTTTAGAATCACTTTAGTCTTTTTAATTTTTTGATGTGGTTTTAAATCAATTTCCTTCCAGTTAAACATTTTCTAAATTGGCTCTTGTCTATAAATTTTAACACCCTCATCTGAGACTTCTAATTTCTGCACCACCAGAAATTAAAGTTGATGGGCTTTTTGAAAAAATTAATATTAATCTCCTTGTTCTTCTATTTTATCCAATATTTGACTCTAAACTTCTTTCTTGTACCTTTTTCTATCTTGAATGTCTGTATCTAATAGTTGTCTTAGCTTTTTGCATTTTTTATCTGGAATACCTTTATTTGACATTTTTAACCATTTTTTATCTTGTTTCTAACTTTTAGTTTTTTTTTTTTTTCCTAAGGTTTGCACATTCACCCTTGGTTGCTTTTTTTCCTCTTAGTTTTCTTTTGTTTCCTATTTTGTGGGTTTAAAATTCTTGTCTTCCTATATCTTTTCTATCTTTTTATATCTTCTTTATCTTTTTTTTTTTAACTTTCTATACCGCAGCACTAAGCCCTAATGAATCCAAATTTAAAAACTTTAGAGTAAAAAGGGTTATTTTAAGTTTCTCCTTGGGGGATATATACCCCTTTCCATTCATCAATAGATCAATCTGTTTTGTGAATTAATAATATGAATGGACCACTGTATAAATCTGTAGGCAGTGAGGTATGGCTGGAAGAAGTAGTTCACTGGGTATGCCATTGGACTATATCTTGTCCCTGGCTCCTCTATTGCTCTCTGCTTCCAGCTGCCATGAGTTGAGCAACTTTTCTCCACTATGCTCCTTTCATCATGGTCTTCTGTCATGTCTCAGGCCCAGAGCAATGGAGTCAGCCAATCAAAGATTCAACCTCTGTAATTATGACCTCCCCAATAAACTATTTATCCTCTAAGTGTATCTTGTCAGATATTTTGGTTGCAACAACAAAAAGCTGACTAATACATGTATTCTGTTCATCTTCTATGTGATTGTTTATGGACAGCATTTATTTCTTAAAATAGCTCAATGTGATTCATAGAAACTCTGTTTTCCATCTCTTGAACTTTGGTTGTTATAAGGGACTGATAAAGTTTCATTTTTCATTAATATCAAGAAAATGCATACCGTCACAAGTGTGAGTTGAGCCCTGATTATTTAAAATAATTTCGAAATTTGGATAGGAAAAAGATTCATGTTGCTTAGCATTTAGGCATTATATTTAAGTAAAATGTCAATGATAACTTATCTTTTGCAGAGTAGTTATTATGCCCAAGGCTATAAAAGTATGTATGTTCAAAAATGAAAGCATAGATAATTATTTATTCATTCACTTAGTTATGTAAGCCTAGATATTATTCTAAAAGGTTCTAACATATTCATGTGCAGATTCCATTTAGTAGCATACAATTCAACTTTGCCCATTTTTGGAGTAAAATACCAAGCAAACAAGAGTAAAGAGGAGTTTCCATTTTTTTTTCCTTGAAAAGCATCATATTAAATGCCAGAGAAGTGCCTGACAAAGAGGGGACATTCGTTATAAGTATTTCCTGTAATGCTTTTAATTCCACTAATGTTCCAGGGATTTGAGTTATTATATGAGATCTATCTATTTATATGTGTGTCTATCTGCATGTGTGTATGTATGTGTTTGTATTTTATGTTTAATTTTGTTATACATCATCTCTTTAAAATTCATATTGAAACAAAATAATTATGCATACTTATAGGGTATATTTAATGTATACTTTGTATAATGAGCAAATAAGTTTAATAAGTATATCCATCAATTTAAATGTTTATCATTTCATTGTTATGAAAATTTAAAAATCCTCCTTTCTGACTATTTAAAAATGCAATGCATTATTATTAGCTGTGTGTTGGTGAATGGAAAGTTTGTATGTAATTAAGGGAGAGATGATGGAGAGAGAGAGAAAGAGAGAGAGAGAGAGACAATAAGCATTAAATAATAGCAAAAGTGTAATATCGAATAGAAATAGAATTGTTGAATTAGGAATTGCTGTTGTTTTGTGTACTGTTTAAGAAATTACAAATACTAAAAACTTCATCCTAGTAAGTATTTTGAAATTATAAAATTAACATTTTAGTTTATACACGCACACACACACACACACACACATATTTTTTCCTTAACCAGCTGGTAATCACACAAGTTTACATAAGAGATGTTTGCTTTATCCTGAAAAGAAGTTTAAAATTCAGTAGTTTTATTAAACCTAAACTGATAACAACAAAGTTACATCTGTTTTTTTTATTTTCAAATTTTTCATATGCATTTGTACTACATTTGATAGAATAATGTATCAACTATACTTCTATTGAAATAAATAAAGTTTTTAGACATTCACACATGTAATATTGCCAAAATTTTCAGAAAGGATCTCTCAAAACTCATCATTACACTTTAGACAGTATGTGTATTTGATTAATCCATGGATTTTTTAAATTTAGAGTTCATAAATTTTATATATAATTTCTAACAATTTATTAATATCTTAATATGAAACATATATACATTATAATTTAGAGAAAAATTGAGATGTTATACAAAAATATTATGTAAATTCTTCTTTGTACATAAGAAACAAACATAAATCTTCCAGATTTGAAAGTAAAGCAATCTAATTTATTTATATACAGTGAAAACTGAAGCTCCGAAATATAGCCTCTATATCTTACAGAAATTAAAACATGCTTTTAATTTTTAAAATATAGTATACCATTATTAGTCTTCATAAGAATAATGAGAAAATATTATTGTTTCTTTTATAATTAAAAATAAATATCATTATTTTTTAAGGAAACTTTTGAACTTTATATTATAACATTGACATAACCAAAGTAATCATTGCTTGATAAAGTTCATGTAATTGTTTATATCAGGGAAAGCTGGAGGAAAAGGAAAGTTGGTGCAGAAGGAAATTTTATTTAAGATTCAAGGACTCTTTTCCACTTGATTAAAAGAGAGGCCCCCAATTCAGTGACATAAGCCAATGCTTAATCTTAGAGCAAATACAGCGTTTAGCCATTGGCACAGGTTCTATATTGGCATACGCAGAGATCCCTGGAACACATACAGATATTTGAAATTAGAAGTTGCTACTGATTACTGCAAAATCTGAAGGCAGACTGACTGGGTACCAGTCCCAAAGTTTTCACCATCAGTGGAGTGATTTGGCCCAAGTTGCTTGGCCTTTCTGTGCCTCATTTCCTCATTGATATGAGGAGGGTAATAATACTTCATAATGTTCCAAAGATTACACTATTTAGGCTTTAAACAAACAAAATAGTAATTAGCATAAAGTAAGTTGTCAATAAGTGTGGGTTATAATAGTTTTACTATTCTTAAAAAATATTTTTTAATTTTCAATGGATCTTTATTTTATCTATTTATTTATTTATTTGTTTGTTTATACGTGGTGCTGAGAATTGAACGCAATGTCTCACACATGCTAGACAAGCACTCTACCACTGAGCCACTACCCCAGCCCTCTTATTTGTTAATGGTAATAGTTTCCCCTAAACTTGTAACTGGAAAAATACTCATAATCTCAAAATACAATCATCTGAATAGTACTCAAAAGATGTTCACTGCTCTAAACAAAAGAAAGCAACTTTAAAGGGGTACTATTGTGAGGTAGAGGTGTTTCTACTGCTGACTTCATGATCCGGGATTGCTTGTGAGGGACACTGCTGTATGGGTCATGACCTAGAAATCGAAAGTATGATTATTCACTCTTTTATCTGATTTAGATGAAAAGGTTAATTGGGTAGGTGAATGAATAAAGCTGCTCTGCTTCCTGTGTATGTACTTAGAGACAGAGTCAACGTGTATCCCCAAGTGATCATAAACATTGAATATAATAAATGGTCATGTGGTTTTGAAAAGAGGTTTTGTTAGAGCTTTTACCTACTTTTCAGTCGACCATTGGTAGATTCATTATAGCCTTTGAAATTTTTGAAGTATATCTTTGATCCTGAACTTACCATGCAACCTGTTTCATTTACTTTGGAAAGAAAAAATAAATAAATGTTTTTTTTTTGTCCCAAAATTATTAAGTGGCAAAAAAAAGTAATAAAGAACAGCAAATAGACCAGAGTTTATTGAACTTATAAAACAGATAAAAATCTTACCATTGGGCTGGGGATATGGCTCAATTGGTAGCTCGCTGGCCTGGCATTCGGGTTCGATCCTCAGCACCACATACAAACAAAGATGTTGTGTCCGCCGAAAATAAATATTAAAAATTCTCTCTGTCTCTCTCTCCCCCTCTCACTCTCTCTTTAAAAAAAAAATCTTACCATTGAAAAAGCCTCATTACCACATTAATCATATGAAGAAATGAAATCAAATTCCCCCAAAGTCTTTTTCTGCCCTGGTTAGTAGCTTATTTTTAACATGGTACCAATGAAGTGTTTAGTGTAAACAAAAGCAAACATGGTTCATACATGCAGGAATGTGTAAATGGAACAGTGGAAAAGGTGAAGTTATACAACATTAGCTATACAAGTTTCTCTTATCCATGCTAACTCATTATAAACTGACACATTAATATAAATTTTGTGTATTATCCTAAAGAATATTAACCCATACCAACAAAGTAAAAAGTTTTTGGATATTTTATATGAAAGCCAATGATAGAAAATTATGAAGATTGCTGACATTGATTCAGATTTCTGAAGAATACTTTAGATCTTATTTAAGAACATTTGAAACCAGAAATATATCATCAGTCATCATTTTCCCCAGTTTACACCATGAGAGGATTCTACTGATGTTATCTGAATCCTGATGATTCTAAGATACTTTAATAATGTAGAATTCATATACTTCATTGTGGCAAAATTTAGTGGATACCAAGAATATAGCAGAAATAATTAGGCATGTTCCACTTCAGGAAATTTACTCCCTGATGGCTTATTGCAAGAAATGATGTTGGAAACTAATTGAGGCTGAAATAAAGTCTTCAGTATCTGCAAATTTCTTACAGCCTTCCTAGTCATGGGTGTGATTAATACTTAAGTCATATATGATCTGCAATTAGAGATTATGATGAAACTTTATTCAATTTGGCTGGTTTTCTTGGGAAAGTAAATATTGAATTATTCTTGTAAAGATTTCTAAAAGAAAACTGGTAGGCATATTTTTCATAAATCATGACCTCAGGAAAAACGTTGTGTATGGCATCTTTTTTCAAAAATTTATTCATTTATTCTAATTTGTTATACATGACAGCAGAATGCATTTCAATTCATAGTACACATATAGAGCACAATTTTTCATGTCTCTGGTTGTTCACAAAGTAGAGTCACACCATTTGTGTCTTCATACATGTACTTAGGGTAACAATGTTCATCTCTTTCTACCATCATTCCTACCCCCTGTCCTTCTTCTTCTCCTCCCTCCCTTTGCCATATCTGAAGTTCCTCCATTCCTCCCATGCTCCTTTCCACTCCCATTATGATCAGTGTCCACTTATCAGAGAAAACATTGGGCCTTTGATTTTTGGGGATTGACTTACTTCACTTAGAATTATATTATCCAAATCCATCTATTTACCTGCAACTGACAAATTTCATTGTCTTTTAATGCTGAGTAATATTCTATTGTGTATATAAACCAGAGTTTATTTATTCATTCATCTACTGAAGGGCATCTAGGTTGGTTCCACAGTTTAGTTATTGTGAATTGTGTTGCTATAGACATTAATGTGGCTGCATCACTCTAGTGTTTTTAAGTCCTTTGGGTATAAACCGAGGAGTGGGATAGCTGGGTCAAATGGTGGTTCCTTTCTGAGTTTTCCAAGGATTCTCCACAATGCTTTCCATATTGGTTCACTGATTGACAATCCCACCAGAAATTCTTTAGTGGGCTTCTCTCCCCACATTCTCACAAATAGTTATTAATTGTATTCTTAAGAGCTGCTATTCTGACTGGAGTGAGATGAAATCTTGTAGTAGTTTTGTTGCATTTCTCTAATAGCTAGAGATGTTGAACATATTTTCATAAATTTGTTGATTGATTGTATATTATCTTCTGCGAAGTGTCTGTTCAATTCCTTGGCCCATTTACTGACTAGGTTGTTTGGTTGTTTTTGGTGTTAAGTTTTTTGAGTTTATATATATATATATATATATATATATATATATATATATATAGAGAGAGAGAGAGAGAGAGAGAGAGAGAGAGATGTATGTTGTAAAAATTTGCTCCCCTTCTGTAGGCTCTCTATTCACCTCACTGATTGTTTCTTTTGCTGAGAAGAAACTTTTCAGTTTGAAACCATCCATTTATTGATTCTTGACTTTATTTCTTGCACTATAAGATTTTTATTAAGAAAATCAGGGCCTAATGCAACATGATGGAGATTTGGGCCTCCTTTTTCTTCTATTAGGCTCAGGGTCTCTGGTTTAGTTCCTAGGTCTTTGATTCACTTTGAGTTGAATTTTGTGCATGGTGAGAGAAAGGGGCTTAAATTCATTTTGTTACATATGGATTTCCAGTTCTCCCAGCACCATTTGTTTAAGAGGCTATCTTTTCTCAATATTTGTTTTTGGTGCCTTTGTCTAATGTGAGATAACTGTATTCTTGTGGGTTTGTCTCTGTGTCCTGTATTTTGTACCAGTGATCTACAAGTTTATTTGGGTGCCCTTCCCTTTCTGTTACTATTGATCTGTAGTACAATTTAAGTCTGGTATAGTGATGCTACCTACTTCACTGGTCTGATAAGGATTACTTTGGTAATTCTGGGTCTCTTATTTTTCCAGATGAATTTTATGACTGCTTTTTCTATTTCTGTGATGAATGTCATTGGGATTTTGATTGAAATTGCACAAAATTGATATAGTGCTTTTGGTAGTATGGTCATTTTGACAATATTAATTCTGCCTATTTAAGAACAAAGGAGACCTTTCCATCTTCTAAGGTGTTCTTTAATTACTTTCTTTAGTGTTCTGTAGTTTTCATTATAGAGGTCTTTCACCTCTTTTGTTAAGTTGATTCCCAAGTATTTTATTTTTTGAGGGTATTATAAATGAGTTGATTTTCCTAGTTTCTCATTCAGAGGATTTTTCACTGATACACAGAAATATCTGTGATTTTTAAGTGTTGATTTTATGTCACCCTACTTTGCTGAATTCATTTATTAGTTCTAGAAGTTTTCTGGTGGAATTTTTGGGGTCTTCTGGGTATAGAATCATATTGTTGGCAAATAGTTGTAATTTGAGTTCTTCTTTTCCTATCTGAATCCCTATAGTTTCTTTCATGTGTATAATTGGTCTGGATAGTGTTTCAAGAACTATGTTATATAGAAGTGGTGAAGAAGGAATCTGTGTGTTGTTCCAGGTTTTGATGGAATGCTTTCAATTTTTCTCCATTTAGAATGATATTGCCCTTGTCTTATGGTAGATAGCTTTTACAGTGTTGATATATGTTCCTGTTATCCCTAGTTTTTCTAGTGTTTTAAAAATGTAGGGGTGCTGTATTTGTCCAATGACTTTTCTCCATCTACTGAGATGATCATATAGTACTTACATTTAAATCTATTGATGTGATGAATTACATTTATTGATTGCCCTATGTTGAAACAACCTTGCATCCTTGGGATGAATTTCATTTGATCTTGGTGCATTATCCTTTTGATTTATTTTTGCATTTGATTTACCAGAATTTTATTGAGAATTTTTGCATCTATATTCATTAGAGGTATTAGTCTTCAGTTTTCTTTCTTTGATGTGTGTTTGACTGGTTTTGGAATTGGTGATATTTGCCTAATAAAATAAGTTTGAAAGTGTTC